>NC_079451.1:46386118-46449174 GCF_903798145.1 Danio aesculapii | reverse complement strand
TTACATGTTCTCCCCGTGTTGGCGTGGGTTTCCTCTGGGTGCTTTGGTTCCCCCACAAGTCCAAACACATGCGCTATAGGTGAATTGGGTATGCTAAATTGTCTGTAGTGTATGAGTGTGAATGAGTGTGTATGGATTTTTCCTAGTGATGGGTTGCAGCTTGAAGGGCATCTGCTGATTAAAACATATGCTGGATAAGTTGGTGGTTCATTCAGCTGATATTGAATATTAATGAATGAATATTAGTGAGTCAGATGAAAACACTAGCTGTTAAGTGACTAAATAACAAGTCAAGAACATATTCTTTCAGTTTAGTTGTAACATTTGCCCACGAGTCTCATTTGTTAAACCAGTTATAAAATGTTACATTTGAAGTCATTCAGGCCACATAATTATACTACGGCTAAATTTGGTTTTTAGTCCAGTCTTGACTTATTAGTGTTGCCAGAAATTGCACAGGAATAAACCTAACCTAAACACTTCATCTTTAATAAATAAGCCATGAACAGTACCAAAATATCAAGACCCACATCTATAAACTCCTGAAAACTATAAATGTCCTGAAAAGACTTCTCTGTTTCCACTGTTTTCAGATCAATCCCTCTCTATTATAGCTTGTGTTTTTCAAAAGACAAAGACTGATGCTTTGTGCTACTAGCTTTTCTTATGAGTATTTGCTTTTTTATGATACAATTCTTGTTGTGTTCTTCATTGATAAGTTGCTTTTTGTTAATTTAGTAAATGTAAAGTAAACTGAATCTGAATTACCACTTAATAACGTAATAAGTGGACATGGCAACAATATTTAGGTCTTTGTTGAGAGTGACTTTAGTTAAAAATCTTTGTCAAATTTGCGTAATTACCCTAGTTAAAGGTGCAGTAGGTGATAGTCTTCAGAAACATGTTTTGTTGTGCTGGTTGAAAGTCTCTTAACATACCAATAGTAATGATTAAAGTAAATGATCTAAATGTGTTTATACCAAGCGGCAACCTCCCACTCTCCCTCGGGAAGCCAATATGGAAGTAACTGAAACTGCAATTCATCTAAATTCCGCTAGTCCTGGCTCCATAATAGAGCAAATTGCAATTGAGCCCACTGTTAGAATGGCCAACTTTACAACAGAAAAAAAGGTGTTTACAGCCTGGTACAAAGAACGATTTTGGTTCATATAGCTATTATTACCCTCCATGACAACTGTGAGGGGAGTGAATTTTTTTATAACTCATCCATTTCCTTTATTTTAGGTTATATTAAGTTTGCATAGTTAAGGGCGTGGCCACTTGAGTGACAGCTAGGTCTTTAGCTGAATCCGGCAGATTAGCCACTGATCTCGGCATATTCATCGTATTTTTGTGTTGTTTTATGTGGCTTTACACAGTCAGCTGCCTTTTGGACTTATTTCTTACAATTATCAGATGATATGGGATGCTGTGTGCATTTAATTGTGCTCACAAACCATTCACGTGGCCTCGTTTCCCATGTGAGTAAAGTTATATACTTGTATACCATTTCTATAAATGTATTTGTTTTATTTAAGATCATTTATCATTTATAATTTTCTTTAGACCCGTAAAGCACTCCAGAATCTGACAGATTGATTAGCTGTAGGCTCTAGAACAGTCATCTGAAGCGTTATCATACAATGTTGTGCTGGATTTTATCAATAGTCTTGCATTTACTAACACAGACTATATCTGAAGTGTTTGGAAGTAATTCGCATTTTCCTCCTGTAGAAAAACGTCATAAGAACAATGTTTAGTGGCTCAATGTATTACAGCAGTGTTTTTAGAAATCTAAACACTTTATTGATATAATGTACAGCCAAGCACATGTGGTCAGAACACAAACGAGTCGCAGGTAATAAAGTATCAAGCGTTTCTCCCACCTTAAAGTCTGTCTGCCAGGTCTAAGCAAAGTGCCAGCAGGTGTCTGTAGCTCCGGTCACGCTCCGCCTCTTTGCCCTTGTTTGGTATCCCGCCGTGGGTGCGATGACGCGCGAACAAAATGGCGACGGTTGGCCGCGCCTACTTTTAGCTTCTTTTGCAGTGTTCAGAAACCTATGGGTGACGTCACGGATACTACATCCATATATTTTACAGTCTATGGTTTATACGTATTTTTATATTCTGTGTAAGGCATAAAACTATAAAATGTTCATCCAATTAAAATTTGTCGGGCCAACAATTCCCATAATTCTGATAAGTAGCACAAACTGTCTGTCAACAAATGTAGATTTGTACATCTGCGCACTTGTTCAAGCAGATCCGCCATTTGCACGTGCACGTGCGCTGCGCTCAAGTGCACACGAGAGAGTGACAGCAGTAAAAACAAATGCTGAATCAAAACTTTAAAATCCTGAATCAGTATTGGAGTTAGTTTTGCACGCTGGAGGAAGCACGACACCATGGCTGAAGTATTTCTTTTAGACAGGTAATGTTCTGTTTTAAAACTCTTTTAGTCACACAAAGCTGATGTAAATTGTGTTGTTATGAATGGGTTATATGCACAGAAATCTTGTTCAGCCACTGAAATCTCCCGGAGAAAGATTGATGTGACTATTTTTAGTTTCATAAGGGACCTTTTACAGCATCGATAATGTAGATTTTTAGTTTAACAACAAATCATCAGTAAATAGCGCTATTCCTCCTAGCCTGCGTTACTGAGCTGAAGTTGGTTTTATATTCACATTGGTTCATTTTTAAACAATGACAACCTGTGATGAGCTCCCTATATTGTTTACCATGCTACTCTGAATATTCGCTCTGAAATAGAATGTAAGTGTGGCTTAGTAATAAGTGTAATTCCTGCACCCTCCCTGGTCAACCACTAAGCATACAGTAGTCGCTTTAGGACAAAGCATGTGAGAGAGTGAGACCAGCAATCCTTGCATGCATGAAATATTGCACATTATGACAAGTTTTGCTTTCTACACATCTGAACATGTGCTAGATATAATACTGTTTTTGTTGGGAATTGTAGTAGTATTATAAAGTACTATAATGTTTAATAACTGGCGAATGACATGATCTAGTGGGTTGTCTGCTGTCCTTTTTACCCTAGTGGTACTCACTGCAGAGCCACATGGGCAGAGCTGAGCTCCAGCAAGGGGGATCTTGAGCTCCAACTCCTCCTTGCTGCACTTCTTCTAGTGATGTAACTGGAGTGCGTGTTTGGAATATTCATGAGATGTGGCTTTAGACGGCAGAGGAGGGACTGTGTTTTCAAAGCTATTATGCTAACGGTTAGCATTTTGGCAGATCACCTACTGCACCTTTAACTCTTTAAATGTCACTTTAAGCTGAATACTAGTATCTTGAAAAATATCTAGTCAAATATTATGTGCTGTCATCATGACAAAGATAAATAAATCAAGTTATTAGAAATGATTTATTAAAATTATCATGATTAGAAATGTGTTGAACAAAATCTTCTCTCCATTGAACAGAAATTTGAGGCATAATAATAATAATAATAATAATAATAATTCCTTACATTTATATAGCATTTTTCTGGACTCTCAAAGCGCTTTACACATTGGGGGGATCTCCTCATCCACCACCAGTGTGCAGCACCTGGATGACATGATGGCAGCCAAATTGCTCCAGACCGCACACCAGCTGATTGGTGGAGAGGAGACAGAGTGATGAAGCCAATAGGCCTTTTTCACACATGTGGGATTGGAATGCGGAAGAACCGTTATTTCCGGTCTAAGCAATAATGGCTGAAGCAACATTGAGGTGTCACTGTAGCATCCCTTATTGCTCTAGCTATAAGCGTCCTCAACCATCTTTGAGTTTTCACGTTTTTCCCAGCTGTAAATATGACAGGAAGAAGTGGGTGCATGTCATTCGACACGATCAGTCTCTGACTTTTAACATCCTCAGAGGCAGCATGTTTGCAGCCGTGTGTAGGATTTGCTGCTGTGTAGGATTTAAATCAAACTTGGCTTATCAACACATACATAAAACATGTGCATATACACCTATAAATGACTCACATATACACCTATACTATTGGATGTTCAAAACGTCATATATGAAACTTGCGTATATACATATAAACTTGACGCAAGCATACACCCACATGCACATATATAAGCTCCATCCTTGCATTAACACCCACATTAACACCTACATACATTTAAATTCCATGCATGCAAACATACCTGTTCACAATTGCATATACATATAAACTCGAGGCATGCATACACCCACATGCGCACACACACATACATATAAACTCCATCCTTGCATAAGCACCCACATTAACACACACATACATATAAACTCGCTGCATGTAAACATACCTGTACACAATTGCATATACATATAAACTCGAGGCATGCATACACCCACATGCGCACACACACATACATATAAACTCCATCCTTGCATAAGCACCCACATTAACACGCACATACATATAAACTCGCTGCATGCAAACATACCTGTACACAATTGCATATACATATAAACTTGATCCGTGCATTTACACCCACGACAACACCCGCACATACACACAAACTCTCTGCATGCAAACACATCTATACTGGCATATAGCCACAATGCCTAAACTCAACGCATGTATAAACACCCAAATAACATACAAAATAAAATTACAAACACATTTATCACGAATCAGGTTATAGCTTATGAAAAAGAATGTGATTAATAGAGGTATTACATCTTTTAAATAATGAAAATGTTCAATAAAATAATTAGAAATATTAGTCGATATAAATACACTATATAAAATATATAAGAAATATTTTTATGTTTAACCATTTAATTTAATTAGGTAATTACATACACTAATGTAAATGGACAGATAGAACCCTTAAAGGACGTTCAAGTTAAAAAGCAAGCAGAACTATGAATATACTCAAACTAAACTCCTCTTTTCTATTGCAAATGTTAATGTAGCCTATACCCTTCTTTTTATTTATTATTTTATAATTATTATTACTTTTTTAAATGTTTTTTTACGATGTGGATGTCCTAATTGCAAGATTTTGGTATCATTATGACTGTTAAATATTCAGCATATACAAAAAATGCTGATAAAGTTTCTGTTCATCACGTTGGTCAAGTTAACCCCCACCAACCAGCTATATTTGTCCTCCGGACACTCCTTTCCTGTTTAATAAGTACTACTTATATGTTTGCAATGGCTGGCATCCATGTACGTACAGAATAGTAATGGTCCAGGTTCCCTCTTATCACATATTTATTACATCACATATTATACATGTATTTAAACATTTATTATTATATACGCTACCTCTCTTATATCTCTTAGTGAAGTTTTCAAACTAATTTCGAGAGGAGCACGTGATATGATTGACTGCAGCTGGCCACTCATCTACATTCACTAGTTAGCCAATCAGAATAACCCCAACTCACTATAAGTAGCCTAGCTAGAACTACTCTCTTATCTTCGTTTTCCGAAGAAACCCCCTATCCACCCCTTCTCCTCCTTTTTTCTTCTACCACGGGGAGCTCTCGAGAACCACCTGATCTCGTACTCCCCTCATATGCTCTATGGACCAGGCGGGAGCCCTGGGCTCACCTATCTCCGAGCTCAGGGTTCTCTCCCGGGACAGCATGCCAAACCTGCTAACAGTTGTCAAACAATATCTAAGTGTGAACTCTTGAAACGGTTTAAAACTACTCTTGAGCCTACGCTATGATAAAGGTACATTTTGCACAAATGTAAATAGCCTTTCCTAAACCATGCTAACGTATGGATCGTCACCCACCTTCGTAATTAAAAATGTAATTTTTGTGTTGGAAAACGTATATCCTTTATTAAGTTTAGAGTGTGAACCGATAGAATGTTGATCCACAAGACAATACAGATCCGCTGAGGTAAATCAAGAGGTAGTGAAAACTAGCATCTTTGTATCTGACAGATACTAGCTTACCTGTTTCCATTGCTCCGGCCGGAAGTATCAATACGCATCTATCGCTGTACCGGATGTGCGTTGGGCCGTCCGTGAAAAAGGCCTATTATGATATGAGGTTGGTTAGGAGGCCATGATGGACAGAGGCCAGTGGGCAAGTTTTGCCAGGATGCTGGGGTTAAAGCCCTACTCTTTTTCGAAGGACATCCTAGGGATTTTTAATGACCACAGAGAGTCGGGACCTCAGTTAAACGTCTCATCTAAAAGACTGTGCTCACTGAGCAGTATAGAGTCCCCATCAATACACTGGGGAGTTAGGACCCACACAGACCGCAGGTTGAGCGCCCCCTGTTGGCCTCACTAAAACCTAGCTTTCCCATGTGGTCTACCATCTAGGTACTGACCCTTCTTAGCTTCAGTGGGCGACCAAGTGAGAATTGCAGAGAGCTGGCTGCCGGAATATGAATGTGAATAATATATAATATATATATATATATGAATGGGAATATGAATATACAGGATAATTCTGACTTAACTGTATATAAATGTTAATGTTTCTGCATTTTTCTTTCAGCCAACTGCCTAAAAGCACCAATATTACAATCCACCAGCTTCAGGATCCAGAGAAAGACACTGAGGAGGAGTGAGAAGTACAGTACATTAGGTACACACACACATATGTCGCCATAAGAGACTGAACTGGAAAATGTGTAAAGTTTGTTCTGTATGCCTGTATACATTAGCTTTTATTTATTTAGAGAAAAACTGTTTAGTGTTTAAGGAAAAACAGTTGAGTGTTTTTAGGATGTTTTAAAGTTTCTCAGGCTTCCTTCACATCATTTCTTATTCATCTGGTATTTAGCAGAAATGTTGAGTTTGTGTCTGTTCACACCTGCTGATGACAGTTTGAGTGTGTTCATCTTTAGTGTTTATCAGCTGAAACCAGCATCCTCTGTAATGAACCACAAAACTGCTCCTCGGTATTGTTAACCATTGTATTTTTTTGGTCACACACACTGAAAGACTGAAACACACTCAGACACAAAAACACACACAGAAACACACTCACAAACACACGCAAACAGAAACATTCACATACACAAACACAAAGAAACACAATCACAGGCACTTACAGACATACACAGACACTCAGACACACACACACACACACACTAACAGAAATACTCACAGACAAACACACGCAGAAACACACTTACAAACACACACAGACTTACAGAAACACTCACAGACACACAAAGAAACACACATACAAACATACACACACACTGAAACACACACACTCAAAGAAACACTCACAGACACACACACACATACACACACAGAAACACACACACTCAAAGAAATACTCACACAAACACACTCACAGACACTCACACAAACACACACACACACACACACACACACGCGCACGCGCACGCGCACACACACACACACAGAGACAGAAACACACACAGACAGAAACAGACAGAAACACACACACAGGAACACACACATAAACACACTTACAGAAACACACACAAACATACAAACACACACACACACTCAAAGAAACACACACACTCACAGAAACACTCACAGACAAACACACTCACAGACACACACACAAACATACACACACAAACATACACACACACACACACATACACACACAAACACACACGCTCAAAGCACACACAAAAACACACTCCAAACACACACACACACACACAAACACAAACACACAAAAACACACTCACAGACAGACACACACAGAAACACGCACTCAAAGAAGCACACACAGAAACACACTCACAAAACACACACAGACACACACACACACAGAAACACACACACTCAAAGAAACACACACACACTCACAGAAACACTCACAGACAAACACACTCACAGACACGCACAGAAACACACTCACAGAAACACACACACACACACACACACACACACACGCTTAACACCTGTGTTCTGAAAACAACCCATAGATAGTTTATTGATTTTAATCACAATGTTGTCAGTGCAACTGTTACATACCAAGTTGAAGACATGCCACAAATAAAACACACAAACTCATATTACACAAGTCGATGACTGCTTAAATTTGGCTTTTACCGTAGTAGGTACAAATATTTACAGGGCAAAGATATACACTATTCATTTTGGCCAGTTGCATTTTACAAAGATGTGCCTTTTCTCTGCCTCTGAAGGGGATTGACGGAAGAACGCAAAAATGTGGAGGATAAAGTAAATAAAGCGGGTACTTCCAGGGTTAAAAATGTAGAGTAGAAATACTGTTGTACAATACAAACGCAGTGTATTAAGAGTAAACATGTACCAAACCCATTTCAGCTTTTTATTTCCGTCGTCGTCATAACAGGGGAAGCAGATTCATTGCTAAACGCACCTAAAAATGTATTATATTGCCCTTTTTAGTAGAATTATTACTGAAAACTAATTCACAGGCAACCATTCATGCATGTGACGACGATGTAGTGCAAAGTAAACACAAAAAAGGTGCGATGTAAACAAATTAAAGGAATAAATAAATACGTAGGTCCTCGTCAAGGTTATAATAGTTTTGGAGTTTTCATTCGTTTTAGTTTTTAATTTCATTTTGACTTTTTGTTTTCAAATTCGGTTCATTTGAATTGATTTTTAGAGGTAAATTTACTAGTGTTTATAGTTTTGAATTGAATTAAATTGAATATTAGGTGCAAGATTCAAAATCATCCAAATAAATATTGTATAATATAAACTCAACCAAAGATGGGCTACGTTTTTTTTTTGTTGACACAAAAACACTACCATCTACCCATCCTCAAATTCAAATACAACAGCCCACAAGAGAGCAGCCTTAAGTAAAATATGTGCGCAAGGCTGCTTCTGAGGTTAGATACACAGTAGTGATGGGAAGTTCAGATCCTTTGTAACAATCTTTCCATGTTTAGACTCAACATATCAAAAATATGTAGTCAGCAATTATACTTTCAGTCAGATAACACCTCACCATCATCTGAAAAGTTTCTAACGGATAAGTTTGCAACCCAACTGAAGCTTGATTCACTTATTTAAAATCCATCACAATTTTCTGTTATGAAATAAACTTTCCACCAGATCCTCTCATTTAAGCCCTCGGTTTACCCGCGCTGCAGTTGTTCAAGTTGAGTTCAGTCACAGCAGGCTGTCATGTACTGTTTGTGTTCGATTCACCCTCTGCTGAATCACGCATGCGCAGTGTTATCGGTTCACCGCTTCTCAAATCTGATCTCAGTGTACTGTTCTAATAACTGAATAACTCAGTATATATTGGTTTATTTCGAGTCAGAGGGGGATATCAGACATGTTAGACAGTAAGTTGTTTGTGTATACGTGCTTAACATTACCTGAGATGCAAATCGTTTCAAATGATTCAGTTCAATTTGGTGAATTAGTTCAACTGGTTCACTTAGAAGATTCAGTTAAAAAGAACGATTCGTTGGCGATCACTAATACGGAAATAAAACCCATTGTAGGCACAAATGTGTTACATTAATATTTTTAAGTGTCTGCTAGAGTCGTATTTAAGTTGTCACTGTGCTGCTGTCATGTCCAGTCATTGTTTTTCGAGGATGACTAGAGGAGGACCGGCTAGATCTGGCCAATGACAGCAGGATTACAGACTCTGAGGTGCCGGGCGGGTCAAACACCTGTTGTAAAACTGGCAGTGCGAGGCAAATAGATTTACTTCTACGAGGCTTACAATATGTATTAAATACATTTACAAAGACAAAAACGAAGGACGTTTTGCTATAATTTAAGTTGAAATATTTTCAATTCAAGTTTTCGTTTCTTCATTCGTTTTTGTTAACTATAATAACCTTGGTCCTCGTGTTTGTGCAAAAAAAAAGTCAAAATTGTGAATCCAACAAAGACGGAGGCGGTAACCAAAAGCTTTTACAACACACAGTTTTTAAGAGGAAACATGCACCCGAGGGAGGACATCTAAAAGGACAAATGAGCAACGAATGTCAATCTCACACATTAGTATTGTTATCGATACTATCATTTATATAAGGCCTCCCTTGTATTATTCGTCAAGGTTGCCGAAATGAAGTTTTTTTTTTTACACTTAGGACATGCATGCAAATAACTTTTACATTTATATTCTCAAGTACAAGCACGTTTGGAAGGAGGGCTGCATAAACCTCTGGGCCCTCCTTTCTTTTAATTTCAGAGTATTGAAGTTCAACAGACTGATTTTTTTCATCGTTACATTTAAGTGTGACGTGTTTGGGTGTCAAACTCAGAATACGGCAGTGTGTGTGTGTGTGTTCGCGAGTATTGCGGCTAGAAATGAAATACGGCAGAGCACTTCACTGACGATGGATGCGTGAAAAAACAACCAGACTGGTTTTAATTTATACGTCGTCTCGCGTTGTTTTTGTTGCATGTCGCAAATTAAACGGATATACTCTAAACTCGTTAGCGTTTAACATTCTCATGCATACTAGTTGTCGGATCACAAGAATAAAAGTTCGTTTAAAAGTAGTCCAGTGACTCTGGGTGGAAAATGAGCGTGGATCAGTCCGGGTCATGCTAGCATGCGCGTCCTCACTTCTGCATGTCGCACTGCAACAGCAGGACGATGGACGGGTCGCTCTTGGCCGCCTCTTTGAACTCGTCTAGTGTGATCTGGTCGTCGTTGTTTTTATCCATCTTGCTGAAGATCCGGTCCACTCTCTGCTCGGGTGTCAGACCGTCCTCGTTCATCTTCATCATGATCACCGTGCCCACCATCTTATATATCGCCTTTCGCACAAACAGGAGAAAACATTTGCATTTAATGACACCTTCACACTATAAATAAGTGATTATTAGTTTTACTTGTAAACCTGTTGCTCTTAAAACGATTAGTTAGCTTTACTTGAAAGATGTGAGTAAACCTGTTGCTTTCAAAAGGATAAGTTGGCTTTACTTTAAATAAGTGAGTAAACCTGTTGATTTGAAAGCGATTAGTTGTATTTACTTAAAGTAAGTGAGCAAGGCTGTTGCTTTCAAAAAGAATAAGTTGACTACTTAAAATAAGTGAGTAAACCCATTTCTTTTAAAACGATTAGTTAGCTTTACTTAAAATAAGTTAGTAAGCCTGTTGCTTTTGTAATGTTTAGTTGGATTTACTTAAAAAAAGTGAGCAAACTTGTTGCTTTTAAAATGTTTAGTTGACCTTGCTTTAAAAGAGTGAATAACCCTGTTTCTTTAAAAACGATTAGTTGGCTTTACTTAAAATAAGTGTGTAAACTTGTTGCTTTTAAAATGGTTAGTTGCCTTCACTTAAAATAAGTAAGTAAACCTGCTGCTTTTAAAGCGATTAGTTGGATTTGCTTAAAATAATTGAGTAAACATGTTGCTTTTAAAATTATTACTTGGTTTTATTAAAAATAATTGAATAAACCTTAAAACAATTAGTTGACTTCACTTAAAATAAGGTAGTAAACATGTTGCTTTTAAAAAGATGATTGTCTTTACTTAAAATAAGTAACCCCATTGCTTTAAAACAATTAGTTGGCTTGACTTAGAATAAGTTGGTAAACCTGTTGCTTTGAAAACGATAACTTGGCTTTACTTAAAATAACTGAGCAAGCCTGTTGCTTTTAAAAGCATAAGTTGACTTGCTTAAAATAAGTAAGTAAACCCATTGCTTTTAAAACAATTAGTTGACTTTACTTAAAATAAGTGAGTAAACCTGTTGTTTAAAAACAATTAGTTGGCTTCACTTAAAGTGAGTAGACCAGTTACTTTTAAAATTATAAGTTAGCTTTACTTAAAATAAGTGAGTAAAACTGTTGCTTTAAAAACAATTAGTTGGCTTTACTTAAAGTGAGTAGACCAGTTACTTTTAAAATTATAAGTTGACTTTACTTAAAATAAGTGAGTAAACCTGTTCCTTTTAAAATGATTAGTTGGCTTTTACTTAAAATAACTGAATAAACCTGTGGCTTTTAAAATGATGAGTTGGATTTTTTTTAAATAAGTGAGTAAACCTGTTACTCTTAAAATGATGAGTTGCATTTACTTGAAAAAAAGTGAATAAACCCATCGCTTTTAAATCAATTAGTTGGCTTTACTTAAAATAAGTGAGCAAACCTGTTGCTTTTAAAATGTTTAGTTGACCTTGCTTTAAAAGGATGAATAAACCTGTTTCTTTAAAAACGATTAGGTGGTTTTACTTAAAATAAGTGAGTAAACCCATCGCTTTTAAAGCAATTAGTTGACTTTACTTAAAATAAGTGAGTAAACCCATCGCTTTTAAAGCAATTAGTTGGCTTTACTTAAAATAAGTGAGTAAACCCATCGCTTTTAATACAATTAGTTGGCTTTAGTTAAAATAAGTGAGTAAGCCTGTCGCTTTTATAATGTTTAGTTGGATTTACTTACAATAAGTGAGTAAACCTGTTGCTTTTAAAGCGATTACTTGGTTTCACTTAAAATAAGTGAGTAAACCCGTTGCCTTTAAAAGCGACAAGTTGACTTTAAACCCAGTAAACTCATTGTAATTTGGAACTGGAAATGTTTATATTCATGCACACAGTTAATTTGTAAGTCAATTGGTTTACTCACTTTTTAAAGTAAAGCTAACAAATCATTTTAAAAGCAACAGGTTTACTCACTTGTTTTAAGTAAAGTCAACTAATCACCATTTACAGTGCAGGAGGTGTTTAGATTGTTTGAAATATCTTGCTTCTATTATGGAATTAATACTTGATTACTCAATACTTCAATTAATGGCAATTCATATACAGTATTTAATGTTTTGGAAAATTATTTGCTAATTTGTGTGGATTTGTGTAACAAATAAAATCATCTGTGATTTAGCCATTAGTGCTTTCCATAAATAAATGCTTTTTTTTAATTAATCAGCTTAAACTTTAAAGCAACAGGTGCAAATCATTTTGCCATGACAATTATTGATATGATTGTATGGAGAATTTTCTTAGCTCTGTTGGAATCTCCAAACTGACATGCATTTATTTGTTATTTCACTTCATGTTCATTGATCAAACATCAAAACACCGGGTCTCTGTAAGCCTCATAAAGAAGTTTTTAAAATAAAATGAACCACCTTTTATTTTTATTTATTTAAGAACTAATATTTAATCATGCAAATAAGTGTATTCAGTTTATTGTTATTATTATATTGCTTTTATTAAATAAAAGCACTAATTAGCAATGAATTTCCAACTTTGTAACTCATTCTGATATTCATTTCTAAGCTTAATTCTTTTCTAAGGCTCAAATATAAAACTCCTGTAAAACGTCCTAAATTTTAGCTGCAAATCTGGCAAAATAATATTATGTTTACAACTTTTTTTAAAGAATGAGGACTAATAGATTTTTTTTTTTAATTGTCACTGATTTATTGAAAATAAATATACTAAATAATCATTAATGTGCATAATTACAACAAAAAAACTGCAAACCCTATATAAAATCAATGTATCACCTTCACTATTAAAGCATTAGATCAAATTATTTTTGTTTATGTTTTTAGATAACTCTAAATTAACTCTTAATTGGGAATAAAAGTACTAATTAAGGAATAATGTGCAGCTTGGTTTCCCATTTTGACAGGGTTTATGTATTTATTAATTAATGTATCATCAGTCAAAACTTCAGTCATGTCCTAAATTAGAGTTTAGTAAAATAGATATCTAAAAAAAACAAATCAGCATCATTTATCTTTAAGATGAGATGAAATAAAACAAATTTAGTGGAAGTAAAGGCACTAATTACTGACATTTAGATATGTATTATATTAGACTATTAGATATGATCATACAAAGAGTTTTCCCAAAGGTATCATAAAAAAAGCATGAATATATATAAAAAGAGCCTCTATTTGAATGTTGGCAGCACAAATCCTCATATAGAATAAATAGAAAATCCATCAGCTCATGCATTATTTAGTTTGTCCTCCTGCTGCTCTGGTTCTGCACCCTATTTGTGGAAAGTGCTTGTTTAAAGGGCTGCAGATGAGTGTGTTTGTGCACCTCTATGATCTCGAGCATCTCCACTCGAGTGATCTTGCCGTCTCCGTCCAGGTCATACATGTTAAAAGCCCAGTTGAGCTTCTGTTCAAAGCTTCCCCGTGACGTGATGGACAGGGCGCAGATGAACTCTCTGAAGTCAATCGTGCCGTCGCTGTTCTTGTCAAAGGTCCTGAATGCATGCTGAGCGAACTTGGATGCGTCGCCGTAGGGGAAAAACTGCATAAAACAAAAGATATTTCAAATGGCGGATTCATTTGCCAATGTTTTGTTCAGCCTCAATCTTTCACCAAGGTTTTAGAGTACATATGAAATCGAAATTGATTTTGTTAGCTCACATTGCTAGTTAGTGGTGAACAATTCATCTGCATGTCATTAGGAAATAAATCATTTGCTCTTGTAATCTAAAATTAAAATCTGAAAACGCACATCCTGTTTGTTTTCAGTTAAATTCTCTGATTACAGCTGTCTGAGGTATTCGGCGTGGCTAACAAACTTAACCACCTCCCCCCTACTGTCTGTTTTAACAACAAACAGAAACGGTGAGGTGGAAGTCTTCCCCATCTTTCTGAATGAAATGCCTACTTTAGTACATCCAATCAGCTCGCAGTAGAAAAAACAAGCCACGCCCACTGTTTTCTTATTTAATATTATGTTTCTCTAGGAACACAATACAGAAAAAAACATGGTAGCAACTTCCCGTTATGTGGTTTGTGAATCTGGAATGATTCACTCTATTAAATGCTAAGTTGTTTTGAACCAAATTGGACCAGTGCAGTTTTTAAGTTATAATTTTAATGCTTCCATTGGGTTGGTACACTGTGAAAATTGATTAGTTGCTTAAAAGTGATTAAGCAATTGTTTGACTTGACTTAATCACTATTATTGAGAATATTGAGTAAACTTGTTGCTTAAAAAGCGATTAGTTGACTTTACCTTAAATAAGTAAACCCATTATTTAAGGCGATTAGTTGACTTTACTTTTTAAAAAAGTGAGTTAACCTGTTGCTTTTAAAGTGATTAGTTGACTTAACTTTTAAAAAGTGAGTAAACCTGTTGCTTTTAAAGTGATTAGTTGACTTTACTTTAAAAAGTGAGTAAACCTAATGCTTTTTATTAGTTTACTATTTAAACTGAGTAAACCCTTTTAAAGGAATTAGTTGACTTTAATGTAAGCCATTTTCTTTTAAACTGATTAATTGACTTTAGTTTCAGTTCTTAAACTGATTAAACCCTTTGTTTAGGAAGAGATTAGTTGCCTTTATGTAAAAAGTGAGTAAACGCATTGCTTTACAGCGATTATTTGACTGTACTTTAAAGTGAGTAAACTCTTTTGCTTTTTAAGTGATTAGTTGACTTTAAAAAGAGAGTAAACCTGTTGCTTTTAAAGCGATTATTGACTTTACTTTTAAAAAATGAGTAAACCCTTTGCTTTTAAATAGATTAGTTGACTTTACTTTTAAAAAGTGAGTAAATCTGTTGCTTTTATAGCGATTGGTTGACTTTATTTTAAAAAAGAGAGTAAACCCATTGCTTTAAAAGCAACTAGTTGACTTTACTTTGTAAACCTGTTGCTTTTAAAGCAATTAGTTGAGTTTAAATAGTGAATAAACCCATTGTTTAAGGCAATTAGTTGACTTTACTTTTAAAAAGTGAGTAAACCCATTGTTTTAAGGTGATTAGTTGACTTTAAATAAAGGGAGTAAATCCGTTGCTTTTATAACGATTAGATGACTGCAAAAAACAGAGTAAACCCACTGCTTTTAAAGCCTTCAGTTGACTTTACTTTAAAAAGTGAGTAAAGCCATTGCTTTAAAGCTTTTAAAGCGATTAGTTGACTTTACTTAAACTGAGTAAACCCTTTATTTTTGAAGAGATTATTTAAAAAAAAGTTAGTGAAAGCATTGCTTTGAAAGCATTTACATGACTTTTTATGTATAAACGTGAGTAAACCAATCACTTTTAAAGTAATTAGTTGACTTAAAGTGAGTAAACCTTGTTGCCTTTAAAAGTATTAAATGAACTATGTGTGCATAATTATAAAAATGAAGTCAACTTAACACTTACTTAACCCATTTAAGTAAAGTAACTAATCGCTTTTCCCCTGTACATATTTTTGTTAGCTATATTGAAATGAAAATGAGATGGTTTTTACTAATAAGTAGTCATCTAACTGATGACGTAATGTGATTGACTGTGGAATAAGAGGGTGGAGTGAGAAGATTGTGTCACGCACTGAGGAAGGCATTGGGCTGAAACATCTGAGTTTTGTATCTCCTAAAAAAGCATAATAAATCTACATACAGTAATTAATTAACGAGTGTGAATCATGACCTTCTGAGTGTACATATTTTTCCCAAATTTAAGTTACAACAACCCAGCAAATTTGTTTTGGCTAAACATTTCAGTGATTTGTTAATAGAACGATTCAAGCCAAAAAGCAATCAGAACAAAACGAAGGCATTTAGTTTATTTATGGGTCAAGAACTAAAAGGGGTTCTTAAGAATTAAAACAAGAAAGGGTTTCCCCTACAAAATGTGAATGTTTTCAGTTTAATTGAGCAGAAAACAATGACTTTCCCATGATTTACACACAAATTATTAGTGTAACAAATATTTTTATAACGAAAAAAATTTGATGACGTATTATTGGCCACAAAATTCACATTTATTGTCATTTTTAAATATTCATACTTTCCCACAATTCATCAGACCACTTTGTTTTACTCGTTTCACATTTAAAACATAATCCCTTTCCATTTAGTATGATCATTATTGTTTTCAATATTATCATTTACAGCAGGGGATCTCAACCTTTTTCAGTTCAGGGCCTACATCTTTCTCCAATCAATTTTTGAAGGCCCACCTGTCTGACATTTTCTCTAAAATATCTGTATGAAGTGCTCAAAACATACACAGATTCAAAGAGAACCACTGGTCAATAGGGAGACTGCAAAAGACCAGCTTTTGCTTTAAACTGTACTGAGTGAATATCTACTATTAAATATCTACTATTCAAGCATATACATGTAAAATACAGTAAAACAGCCTAAATCTGTTGAAACGCGCCGATCTGATGGCGGTTGAGCTTGCAGCTGGATATTATTGGGAAATCGCTGACAGGAACAGTGAACAGCTGCGCCAGGGTGCGTCTGAAGCTCATATGCAAGTTTATTTTACAGTCTATGACAGAAACACCACTGAGCCTCGCTAGATCCTACTGTATGGGCTGCGCATCCGTTATAAAACATTAATCTGGACAACTATGCGGATATATTAAATAGTTCACACAAATATAAACAGAGAGACTTTCACTTCTCGCATGGTATGTGAATGAACAGACGTGTACTAGGCTAGTCGCAGATGCGATTATGAGGCTGTTTTTGCGCCGAGTTTGAAGTAATCAATCAGAGAACAGGAGAAAATACATTACTTTGATCATTTTAATATAAAATATTATTAATAATCAAATCCTAAATTTATAGTATAATATTGAGAGTTCATTTTGAGCGGCCTACCTGCAGGATCGCTCAGGAAAACCGGTTGAGAATCCCTGATTTACTGGACAGGTTACACCGAATAATGACTGGACATTATTCATTCTTTCATTCATTCATTTACCTTCGGCTTAGTTCCTTTATTTATCAGGGGTTGCCACAGCGGAATGAACTGCCAACTTATCCAGCTTATGTTTTACGCAGCGGATGCCCTTCCAGCTGCAACCCAGTACTGGGAATCATCCATACACACACACACACTCACACACTACGGCCAATTTAGTTTATTCAATTCCCCTATAGCGCATGTGTTTGGACTGTGGGGGAAACTGGAGCACCCGGAGGAAACCCACGGCAACACGGGGAAAACATGCAAACTCCACATAGAAATGCCAACTGACCCAGCCGCGACTCAAACTAGCAAACATTCTTGCTGTGAGGCTACAGTGCTAACCAAATTTAATCCAAATTTTGACATTTTCGTAAGCTATTTGAAAGAAATTACTTGCATTTAATGTTTTAGATGTTTATAAAATCAGTTTTTTAAATGATAATAAAATAATATAACAGCTTTTTTTGTGTGTGACTTTTTATAAATAACAGCACGGCTTTATTCATCATCCACTTATGAGATTATTAGTGAATATGGACTGCATTTCAATTACAAATCTCGCATGAGGCTGGAGATGACTTGTGATATCTTTTATGTATTTATTGATTTGTTTTGTATTATCTTCATATCTGAACATGCAGCTCAACTCATTGTTCAAGCTCTTGTTCTCTCCAAACTGGACTATTGCAACTCTCTACTAGCCGGGCTTCCAGCTAACTCTATCAAACCTCTTCAGCTGCTTCAGAACGCAGCAGCACGAGTGGTCTTTGATGAACCCAAAAGAGCACATGTCACTCCGCTACTCACCCGTTTGCACTGGCTGCCAGTTGCTGCTCGCGTCAAATTCAAAGCTCTGATGTTTGCTTACAAAGCGACCTCTGGCTTTGCTCCTTCTTATCTGCTCTCACTTCTGCAGATTTATGTGCCCTCCAGAAACTTGCGTTCTGTGAATGAACGTCGCCTCGTTGTTCAATCCCGAAGAGGGAAGAAATCACTTTCCCGAACTCTCGCATTCAATCTGCCCAGTTTCTGTTCTTTCTGGAGCTTGTTAGACACATCCACTCTCGGTCTTTTATTCCCGTGCTCCACAAATGGCTTTGAACTGACATGAATGTAATTAATGGCTGTGTTTTTCATTTTTGGAGTGAAGCTTTCCTTTAGCAGGGATTTGTGAGCGATTATTGATTTTCATGTCTGAATTTTGCGGCGCAGCAGGTTCTGTTCTTTCGCTTCAGGTTCATTCCACAGCTATTCATTAAAGAATGAATGCGCACCACACAACGGCCACAAGTACATCTAACAGCATGCTTTCACTCAGGTCCTGTAATCTCACTGCGTCGCAGCCTTTCTATGAATATGATTTTACAGACTGCAGCTTTGATAGTTTATGCTTGGCTGCAGGAGACGGTAAAACTCCACTGTCTTATGTTATTTGGCAAGGTGGCTCACAGCTAGAAGGTTGATGGTACGAGTCCCGGCTGGGTCAGTTGGCATTTCTGTGTAAAGTTTGCATGTTCTCGCTTGGTTAGCGTGGGTTTCCTCCGGGTGCTCCGGTTTCCCCCACAAGTCCAAAAACATGTGGTATAGGTGAATTGAATAAGCTAAACTGACCATAGTGTATGAGTGTGTGGGAATGTGAGAGTGTATGGGTGTTTCGCAGGACTGGGTTGTGGCTGGAAGGGCATCTGCTGCATAAAACATGCTGGATAAGTTGGTGGTTCATTCCGCTGTGTGGTGTGGAAAATGAATAAATGAATGTCTTGTGTTGAACATAAATACATGTTCCAAAATGGCTTTTTTTAACGGGGATATACTCTTTTTCCTCCTTTTTTCGTAATATAAATAACATTTTTTAAAACTGTAACATTTTTTTATTAATTTAACTTTATTATTTAACTATAAAGAACATTTGTTCAATGGAAAGTTTCCATACTGTAGATTTTAAAGGTTCTTCACTGAACCATTGATTCCAATATAGCAGGGTATCTGCTGGGTCTTAAAAAAATCTTCAAATGTCTTAAATCTCAAAAAGTAAATTTTAGGCCTTAAAAAGTCTTAAATTTACTGTAATATTGTGTTGTAGATCTTAAATCTTTTCTAAACAGATCTACCTGCATTTCGTTGCCTTGTACTTGTACATGTGTGATGACAATAAATTGAATCTAATCTAATTTTCCTTTGTTCATGTATAGCTACTCAATCTGGCCAACACCCACACAATAATACTGTACATAATAAAACTTTTCACTTTATTTTCTATTTAAGAATGTACTTTATAGCTCTATTTACCATAATGTTTTCATTATTTTCCTTACAATAACATTTGTTCCTGGACAGGCTGTCGTGCATACATTTAGTTTATTATAGTTTTTAAAACCATTTTTTCAATTTTGGTTTATTTTTAAGAAAGGTTATGTGGAAAAAGAAGTGTATACATACAACTAGAGCTAGCTTTGACACTATATTTAAATATCTTGCTCAATTAACTAAAATATTATTATTTTTTAATGATTAAATGATTATTATTGTATTAATAAATGTATTAAATCATTAAAAAAAGTTTGATAGGGGAGTTTTCATGTTCTCCCCATGTTGGCGTGGGTTATCTCTGGGTGCTCCAGGTTCCCCACAGTCCAAAGACATGCGGTACAGGTGAATTGGGTAAACTAAAATGTCCGTAGTGTATGAGTGTGTATGGATGTTTCCCTTTGATGGGTTGCAGCTAGAAGGGCATCCGCTGCGTAAAACATATGCTGAATAAGTTGGCGGTTCATTCCGCTGTGGTGACCCCAGATTAATAAAGGGACTAAACTGAAAAGAAAATGAATGAATGAAAGTTTAATAGGGCAAATAAAAATCTTATCCAACTGGGTCATTCGAAAAGCTCCTTAGCATTTAGCCCTGTATGAGTCTAAAATTTCATTCATAATGGTCTTAAAAATAAAAATAAAATTAAAGTCTTAAGTTTAACTTACTCAAACCTGCAGAAACCCTTTATAGAATATTTATTTTTATTTTAGTTTAAATGCACAACAGTTTTCTCTCTCTTCTCTGCTCTCCTCATTTTCCCTGACCTTTTTTAATCCAAATATATTTTGTTTCCAGAGCTTACATGGTTATTTTCAATAATCCTCTAAGCATAATTTCATATTTCATAATTGCTGGTTGCCAGGGAATTGCTGTGCAGTTGCTAGGCTGTTCTTAGCAGTTGGCTTTAAAATAATAATAATAATAATAATAAAATGAAGAATCTTGGATGGTCATTTCATATAATAATAGTTTAGATAATAATCAGCATAAAACATATGCTGGATAAGTTGGCGGATGATTCTGCTGTTGCGACCTCTGAAGTGAATAACTTATCCAACTTATCCAGCGAATGTTTTACACAGCGAATGCCCTTCCAGCTTTAAAAAATTAAAAACAGCTTTTATTCTAGCTGAAATAAAACAAATAAGACTTAAAAAAAATATTTAAAAAACATGATCAGACATACTTTAACTGTATATTTATATATTCTGATTTCTGTATTTATACATTGACATTTTTAGGGATTAAATATTTAGGGTTTCTTGTCATATTATGTCAAGAGTCATGTTATATACACATAAATATTTGGACATTCCTAGGTTGCATAATTATGACTGTCCTCAGTCTATATTTTTATATCATTTCACATTTCCTTGCTATGTCTTTGCCATTCTGTTGCCACGGTTTTCTGGATGGATGCCAGTTTTTTTGTTTTTGTTTATTTTAATATATTTATTTTACAAGCTCCAGTCTAAAGTTTGAAAACACTTCATATCATATATATAAATTAGTGAAATAATTCAGCTCTACAGTACAAACACTCCTAGTTAACCTCCACATTTTAAAGGGACAGTCCACTAAAATATGTCAATTCTGTCATCATTAGCTATGTTTCCTTCCACCTATTTTTATGCACATTTTGGATATGCGCATAAAAATGTGCATAACTGAGTAGGATAAACTTTTTCTTCGATAGGAAAAGATGCGCATAAACTACGATCGAAACGATTTTACCAAACAAATTCCAGTATGTGCATTAAATAAAGGTCATGTGATTTTATTATAAGAGATCATGTGATGATAAAAATGTGTGTGAATGGACAAACCAGCAGGCTGAACACACTGTAAAACAGGGGCGTCGCTAGACGTAAAGCTCTACTGGGGCACCCGCTATATATTATGCACACTATATATATTATACACTGTATATTTTTTTAAAGAAATATTTATTATAAATAAAAGTATTCTTGTTATTATACAATTATTATTCAAAATTATCTTAAATGTAACTGGAAAACAATGTTTAGACACAACTGGAGTGATATGCTTAGATCATTTAAGAAATCTTTTGCATAAATATTATTTTATTTGAATGAAATTCAATAGACAATTCAATAAAATACAAAAAAAAAGATGTGTTATAGGATTATCTGTTGTCTTAGACTTGACACATGGCAGAGAATTAGTTTTATTAAGTCTTTACCTCCCTGACTCCTCATCCCTCCTTTTTGCTTCATACAAAATAAATCTATCAGGAGGCCTGCTTAGTAAGATCACCGTCATATTGTTTAAACTTTAGTTTTGTCGACTAGCTAAACAAAAAAGGCTGTTACGCCGGTTTTACAACGCATGAGCGGCGCGTGACAAGCAAGCTTTTTGCCTGCTTTTTTGGCGCGCATGTTAACTACCGGGACTCGCACCGGCAGAAGAGCAGCGCGTGCGAGAGCAGCGCATTTGAGAGGCACGCGGGTTCTTTGCGCACATGCGGAGATGCGTCAGTTTGCTTTTTGATCAAACACATTGCTTTCATCAGCGTTGGTTCGGTTGCACATAGGGAATAACGTCTTTTTTTCGGAATTACCACTCTTAATAAATACACTTGCATATGAAGTAAATCATATCTCAATGCATTTACTGGGGAACTGGAGATTTTTACTGGGGCACGTGCCCCAGTGAATTGGGTCTAGCGACGCCCCTGCTGTAAAACATCTGAAATGTTGTTTTGGTCATTCTAAAACGCCTTAACCATCTCAGTATTAGTGTTATTATATTATTAATGACCTCCAGAATCAAGAGCGTCTGTGCTCCGCGTCTCACACCTTCAAA
Organism: Danio aesculapii; assembly: GCF_903798145.1. Classification (NCBI taxonomy): domain Eukaryota; kingdom Metazoa; phylum Chordata; class Actinopteri; order Cypriniformes; family Danionidae; genus Danio; species Danio aesculapii. The sequence continues at coordinate 46,426,490 of NC_079451.1, read as the reverse complement.
TGCCACCACGCGTTTATTGCATGTCGGCGTTTGTCTTCTGAGGCGCAAGTCATTTATTAAATAAAGAAAAGATTCACGCAGCTTCTCCTACCACAGTAAATTCCCTATTTACTGTTGATATTTAGCGCCAGTTAATCAGAAAGTGACGACTTTGTTCTCTTTGACTCGGTGGATGGAAACGCTGCTTTATTAGCACGTCTCTTATGCGATATAGGGATGTGCACATCGATGCTCGAGTATCAATATATCGATACTCAGAAGCTTTTAATTTGGTATCGATATTTTTTAAAGTATCAACATTTTAACTATATTTTAATCATTTCTACATAACTAAATGTTTTAGCACTGTGTGTGTTGTCAGTGACGCTTTGTATATAAGCCGTTACACCAATCAATCTGCGGCGGATCGTGACGCGAGCGATCATGTGACTTTCAGATAACTTACGGACTCAACACACGCAAGTCGCACACTTCTGCATTACGGAATGACACAATGGCAGAGAGGAAACACAGCGGCTGAAAAAACGTTGCACGAGCAATATTTGTGATAAGAAAGTCGTACACAGTAACAATACAAGCAACATTTCTGAACACTTACAGACAACACACCCTGAAACTTATAAAGAAGTGGAACAAAAACAAGCTGCCCAGTGTTCCTCGGCTCAGTCTCCCTCTGTCCGACAAAAGATATCGTAGGAGAGTTTTAAAGGAGGCAACCCCCCCCCCCTCTCCCTCTCTCTCTCTCTCTCTCTCTTTCTCTCTCTCTCAATTCAATTCAATAATTGCTTTATTGGCATGACAATTAACACATAATTAAATAAAAAAATTAAATAATAAATCAGAATAATAAATCTCTCTCTCTCTCACTCTCTCTCTCTCTCTCTTTCTCTGTCGTTACTAATAGGTGAATAAGAATAAATAAAAGTGTGTGTGTATCTGTGCAGTGTGTATATACAATATGTATGTGTGTGCGTGTATGTATATATCTTACACACACACACTCTTAACAAATACTTTTAACAAAAAGTATCGGTATCGTATTGCATTAAAAAAATTGTGGTATCGCCCATCCCTAATGCGATATTCCTGTTTTGCGCATGAATTTAATTTGCATCTTTAGATGGAAACATAGCTAATCATTCAAATTCTGACACAATAACCAATAAATTGAACAAATAATCCCAACAACAACAAACCAATAACACTGCAGCCCATTTCATATATACAGCAATCTTATGTGGCAATAGATGATAGCAAATTATACACGTTTGCAATGTGATATGGCCATTTTGAGAGAACTGTCAAGTATGAGGTTTGAATGAAGGCCTAATTCCCTTTCAAAGAACAAGCAAATTCATACAGACCCCTCCCCCAAAGAGCCTATGTGCTATAAAGATTGACGATTGGCTATTCTGACTAGAAGGCGGGACTTCATTCACTGTGGTGTTCAAACTGAGCGTCGCACTTTCCCTTATTAATAGTAATGCGAGTAAACCATCTTCATATATAGTTGAGTCAGAATTATTAGACCTCCAGTATATTTTTTCCCAAATGGAAAGAAGAGTTTTTCCCTACACATTTCTGAACATAATAGTTTTATTAACTCATTTCTAATAACTGATTTTTTATCTTTGCCATGATGACAGCACAGAATATTTTACTAGATATTCAGCAAGATACTAGTATTCAGCTTAAAGTGACATTTAAAGGGTTAACTAGGTTAATTAGGCGATTTAGAGTAATTAGGCAAATCATTGTATAACAGCGGTTTATTCTGTAGATAATGTAAACAAATATGCTTAAGGGGGCTAATAATTTTGACCTTAAAATGATTTTTATAAAAATTAAAAACTGCTTTTATTCTAGCCGAAATAAAACAAATAAGACTTTCTCCAGAAGAAAAAATATTATAGGAAATACTGTGAAAATTTCCTTCCTCTGTTAAACAGCATCTGGGAAATATTTTTAAAAGAAAAACAAAATCACAGGAGGGCGAGTAAGTTTGACTTCACTCGTATGCCTAGTGTTTGGTTAAAGGCTCTCACCTTCACATAGAGCTGCTGGAACTCCTCCAGGTTTAGTCGGCCGCTGGGACAGTCTTTCAGGAAACCCTTGTACCACTGCTTCAGCTCGTGTTCGTTAAACTCGGTGTTCTTCACAAGATCCTCCATCACCTCAGGGGTCAGTTTGCTGTTCTGCTTTCCCATGATTACTGCATGAGGAAAGAGGAAGTACAGAATGGTAACAGAAAGCTCTCCGTGTTGGGTTCTTTTAAGAGATCTGCGGGTAGAATTGGTTTTCTATACAGTGCAAGTTTAATCCCTTAAAAATGAAGTTGGGTATTTTGACTCTCTGATTCTTGTGATTGTAAGTGATTCTTTGGACAATGCTTAAATTAAAGAACAGATGCATACAACTCATTTCCATCACGATTATTTCAATTTACATTCACAATACAAGCAAAGCCAATGATAACCTAGTAAACAGTAGGTAATCTACTAAGAACACATGTGCAAATTGGATAAAGACATGCTCTTGGGCTGTTTAATTATAGTGCAAATACCAGTAAACCAACTGAAGCAAACTAGTAATTGTAAATGCATGACTTTTAAATGTATTAATTTTACATCTGAAAAGGAAATTCCTATAAATGCATATGCAATAATAAACAGAACTGTTTGCTCTCCATTACAGCATTCATATTTTAATGGCTTATAAGTTGTTAGTAAATCTGGCTCTTAAAGGGACAGTTCACTCAAAACTAAAAATAAACTCATTCTCCCTCGTGTGGTTTTAAACCTTTATGAGTTCCTTTCTGTTGATCACAAAAGAAGATATTTTGAAGAATGTTGGTGGTTGAGACTGACTGACTTCCATGGTTGGGAAAGAAATCACTATGGAAGTTTTATGATGCGTTCTTTAAAATATCAACAGAAGAAAGATCCTCAAATAGGGTCAATAAATGATGACAGAATTTTCATTTTTGGGTGAACTGCCCCCATAGCTTTATTTATTCTGCTCCTGGAATCACAAAAATGTGACCCACAATGGAGCAACCTGGTTAGTGCTTGATTACATCTGATAGGCCAATCAGGATATTCAATATCATCGTATTTACTGAGCAGGGGTGCATTTCCAAAAACCATCGTTAGCCAACTAAGGACGCAAGTTCCGTCATTACAAACATCGGTAATTAATTTGACGTTTCCCAAATCTCAAAGCTCCCTTCGCAGAGCACTTTGAAAACATGTGATTTTGAACACAGCCGTGGCTCATGACGAAAGCTTTAAATGTCACTTTAAGCTGTATAGAAGTGTCTTGATAAATATCTAGTCAAATATTATTTACTGTCATCATGGCAAAGATAAAATTAATTAGTTCTTAGAGATGAGTTATTAAAACTATTTAGAAATGTGTTAAAAAAAATCTTCTCTCTGTTTGGGAAAAAAAAATAAAAAGGGCGGCAAATAAATCAGGGGGCTAATAATTCTGACTTCAACCGTATATTTCAATTAATATGGAAAATGAGTGCATGTTTTTACCAAAAACTAAAATTGGATTTTTTTTAAATGTGTGTGTGAAATTATTGGGTTCTTCTCTAAAGAAGTAGTTACTCCACCCCGTTTAGAGCATCATTATAGGTGTTTTACGCTATAACTAACGTGATTCAAACGATGGATCTGCGACAGAGAAACTACAGGTTTTTTTGGGAAACACTCGACATGGCTGTATTTTTCCAAACATTCTTTAGAATATCTTCTTTATATCCTCTTAAGAAAGAAATATACATTTAGGACCAGTTAAGGTGAGTAAATAAAGAGGAAATTAAATCTCTTTAATTGCTTGTTTTATTGCAATTATTTGTCACAATTTATTTTCTTTGTTTCTACATTATTTATTCAGTGTAAGAAATGAATTGCTTAAATGGATACTTATTTTACACAGTATTTATTCAAAAAACAGTCCAATTTTCAGGAAATGTGCACTGGAAAGGCTGTCTATAGATTACGTTTCTAATTTCTCAGTGGTGACATTTTGATTTTAATAATGAAGTTTAGAAAATAAATTCTAATGTTAGCCAATAAGGCCAGGACTGAACTACGAGAAACCCATTTATTGAAATTTTTTTTGAGAGTTTTATTGGAATTTGGTTGCTCAGAAATATAAAATGTCATTTATTGCATCAGCCAAAAACTGGACCAAATGTCAATAAATATAACTGGTGATTTCATATTCTCTCAAATCCAAAAAGACATGTTTTTAATGGCAGGCATGCCTCTAATAGACCTCTGCATTTCCACCTCAGATGTATTTTCATAAAATGTAGTCATATTTATAGCTAGACTTTGCTGTTTCCGGTTACTTTTTTGTATTTTCGTTTTGTTAATTTTTGTGACTTTTGTTACTGTTTGTATTCACTGGTAGCCTTGTTTTTATTTTATATTTATTTGTATGTCTGTCATGGGTGGCACTGTAGCTCAGGGGTTAGTGCTGTCACCTCACAGCAAGAGGGTTGCTGGTTCAAGTCCTGGCTGGGTCAGTTGGTTCTGTGTGGAGTTTGCATGTTCTCCCTGTGTTGGCGTGGGTTTCCTTCAGGTGCTCCGGTTTCCCCCACAGTCCAAACACATGCGCTATAGGTGAACTGAATAAACTGAATTGGCTGTAGTGTATGACTGAGTGTGTATGGGTGTTTCCTAGTACTGGGCTGCAGCTGAAAGACCATCCACTTTGTAAAACACATGCTGGAATATTTGGCTGTTCTGATGTGGCGACCTCTAATAAACAAGGGACTAAGCTGAAGGAAAATGAATTAATGAATGTATGTCTGTCTCTATATATATATATAGTTGAAGTCAGTATTATCAGCCCTCCTATTTATTTTTTCCTCCAATTTCTGTTTAAAGGAGAGAAGATTTCTTCAACACATTTCTAAACATAATAGTTTTAATAACTCATTTCTAAGAACTGATTTATTTTATCTTTGTCATGATGACAGGAAATAATATTTGACTAGATATTATTTAAGACACTTCTATACAGCTTAAAGTGACATTTATAGGCTTAACTAGGTTAATTAGGTTAACTAGGCAGGTTAGGGTAATTAGGCAAGGTATTGTATAATGATGGTTTGTTCTGTAGACTATCGAAAAAATATAGCTTAAAGGGGCTAATAATATTGACCTTAAAATGTTTTTCAAGAATTAAAAACTGTTTTTATTCTAGCCAAAATAAAAAAGTAAAAAATAAGACTTTCTCTAGAAGAAAAAATATTATCAGACATACTGTGAAAATTTCCTTGCTCTGTTAGCATCATTTGGGAAATATTTAAAAAAGAAAATTCTGACTTCAACTATATATATATACCTATGATATGTTTATGCATCTCATTTTCTACTATTTCATTTTGTGCATCCCAACATATGATCCCAACTGGGGATAGTTCCCCCCAAAATGAACTCTCTTTCATATGGTTCAAAATGTCTGAAGAAAATATTTTGAAGAATGTTGCAAACTGCCATCCAGCAGCATCGATACATAAAGATACTTTGGAAGTCAACGACTACCAAACCTGTAGTTCATTCATCCATTTTCCTTCAGCTTAGTCCCTTTATTCATCAGTAGTTGCCACAGTGGAATGAACTGCCAACTTATCCAGCATACGTTTTACACAGTGGATGCCCTTACAGCCACAACCCAGAACTGGGAAACACCCACACTTTTTACTCTCATACACTACGGCCAATTCAGTTTATTCAATTCCCCTATAGCGCATGTGTTTGGACTGTGGGGGAAACCGGAGCACCCGGAGGAAACCCATGCCAACACGGGAAGAACATGCAAACTCCACACAGAAACACCAACTGTCCCAGCCAGGACTCGAACCAGCGACCTTCTTGCTGTGAGGCGACAGTGCTAACTACTGAGCCACCGTGCCAGCAGTAACATTCTTTAAAATTTCTCTTTTAATCATCAGAAGACAGACATTCAAATAGGTTGATAAAAGAGTGACAGAATGTTCATTCCTGTGTGAACTATCCCTTTAAATAGTCACATCTGCATTATGTGTGTGCCTCCACTAATATGGCTTTCAGCATTGACCGTTAATAAAACGCATATATCAGTCGAGCATTACCCCCCCCCCCCCCCACACACACATATATATATATATAAGCCAGAGGAACACCATGATGTCATGCATATTAAATGCAAATAACCTAAAATATGAATGCACAGAATCTGCAGTCAGCTGTGATGAGGTCTGGCAGCTGTGTTGTTGCTTCTCGAAATAGATCAAAGTCACAAGAGTTTATGTGTAAATGGGCATCAGGTAAAATAGGCTACAAACGGGGAGGGGTGAAGAAGAGCTTTTTATTTCCATGTGGAGCGTCTGTCTGCGTTTGCAGCCTCTCCCGCATCAAATGTGCGCGGAGGAATAGAAAAAAACCCACACACAGAGCAGCCTCGAACACGTTTGATAAGAGAATGCAGCTTTAATTAAAGACAGTCGGGAATTGTTACCCACGACCCAGTCGTCACACTTATGTAATAGCACTGGGGCTTTTTCAAGCACCAATGGCTGAACGAATGACCTTGAGGAGAGAAACCACTGGGAAGAAATGCACAATAAATAAATGATCTTGAACTGAAGATTTAAATGGCTTAAAAACCAAGATCTGCTTTAGATCCCTTTTACGCATCCGTTTTGATGTGACAGATTAGGGGCGTCATTTCATTTGCATATATCAAATGAATCATTTAGATGTGTTTTAATGATGCACCGGAGTCAAAACGAACCATTCCGACAGAGGCTGCAGAGAAAAGACGCAGTGCTCAAATCTCACATCCAAAAAAAAAAAAAAATCCCTCAAGTGAAACAGCTCTGAAATTCTCTATACACGACACCACATTTGTTGTCACTGAACAAATCGGGAGTAACAAGCAACCAGTGAGCCTATGTTGCCATCAGCGCTCCAAATGCATCAAATACACAGTCTTTAATTAAAGCCTAGTGTTCTGATCTAATCAGGCCACGCGCGCTAATAACGCATTCAGTCACTCGTGCATGCATTCACGCGTTCACACATTTCTCTGACTAAATCAGAAGAGGAACACACATGTCTGCGACGCATATAAATCTCTCTCAGCTTCATATGCACGCATGCATCGCCTCTTACCTTCGAGTTGCGTGCTTGGAGGCTGATGGAAATGCGCTGGTGCTCGGCTTTTGCGTTTGTCGAGCCCAAATTCCGCGGATTCGTCGCGGTTTTCTTTTTTACCGAACGCAGAATAATGTGTAAAGGTGATTCCAGCCGACACGATCCCGCTTCCGTCTCTCTCTCTCTGTGTGTGTATGTGTGTGCGTGTGTGTGTGCGCTATGCGACGCAAGACATGCGGCATGCAGAGAGCATCACCACTACTGCTGCTGATGCTCCGAGCGTGCGTTTGCGCAAATTGTATGCTTGCAACCCTGCTCTTAGGGGGCTCGTGTCAGTAAACACTCTATTAACCACAGTGTGCATGCTTTAGATGTGTGCATGCATGCTCTGTCCTGTAAAACGCGCTCTGCTTTTTATGTTATGGGCTTCTCAGGAGGAATAAAAGTAGTTATTCTGTAATTCATCATTTATTTACTTCTATACTCTTTCAATTTGTTCACCTGACCTAGATAAAACTGAGAAGTGACTCTGTTCTTATACACTATACATATAAAACAGTGTTTTCTGTTTATTTACGGTGGTAAATTGCATTATGGGGTGTTGATCTCTGCTCTGTTGACTTTTAATGTTGAAAATTCAACTCTACAGTTTAACAAAGTGACTCTTATTGATGTTTTAGTAGTTTGTTATGTATAAGAAATAATATGTAGAGAAATAAGTGTGTAAAACACTTTATTACAAGGTTTTTGTAGGTTTTCTGTCTTCACACCTCTAGTTTGAAGTCAGGAAAGTGGGTGAGTCCAGCTCTGTTTAGGTGGGAGTGTCGAGTGGCGAAAAGCTCTTGGGTAAAAAATGTTCCTCACGAACATATTTTTGTCGCATGTTAGCAGACCCACACGTGAGTCCAGCTGCGCTCTCATAGTGAGGTAACGAAAACAAAACCTTCGTCGCGGCACATTTATAAACTCAACACTGATGGCCCATGTCTCCAAACAATTCTTCTTCTTCTACTTGTTTTTATTACGGTTGGCAACACAACATGGCATCTCTCTGCAGTCAGAACACTGTAACAGGTAAAATCAGTCTTCAAAGCTACTATGTATATTAATGAAGTTGCACCTCATTCACAATAGAGCACGCTAGTTGGTTCGAACCAAGTCTTTCTCATCACGTTGTACCGGCCAGTATAGACATCCAGTCTACATGCTGAAATGTACACAAGGATTTCACTGTGACGCAGCTTCAAAATTTATTTTCAAACCGGAACAACGAACTCAAAATAACGCAAAATCAACAAATTTTCACTTTTTTGTGTGAAATATATGTGTCCTAATAGTTTTTAAAGCAGCATGGGACACAAATATGACTGTCAACATCTCAAAAAATGTGTTTCATAACCCTTTAATATACTTCACCAACCCAGACAATATATCACTTTAAACTATTGAAAATGTTAATAAAAGTCACTTTTTCAAGATCAAGATCCCATAATACAATTTAAAAGCAGAAATAAATTGGGGAAAATAAAAACATGAAATCACAATATATGGAAAACTGCAAATTTACGCATATATTTTAGTGTATATACATATGTACCCCTGTATACATCTCAAGAGAGTGCCAAATACGTCTAAGGAGCTACGTCTTTTGTTTAGTTTTTTTAAAATAATTTTTACCTGCTATCTGGAACCTTTTTTCGGCAGACTGTCATCACGGTCAACTCTGCCCCATATCACAAGTCCACCGACGTTCGCGACGAGCCAACGAACAAACTGGTAACAGTGGGAAAGCCACCCACACGAAGGTAAGCGCTCAGCTGGTAACCGCGAAAAGGAACGGCATCATACTGCCCCGTAGTGTTCGTTTTGAAGATGAAATGCAGCCATACGTACCTTCGTGATCTCCAGAAACGGATATAGAGCAACGTTTTCAGAATGAGCCTTTGTTGCACTTTATATGCCTTTTTAAAACGCTTGTTACTGGGGGAGCGGTGAACTACCCCTTTAATTTTGTTTAGCCTGTATGTTTTTCTGACTTATATTATAGGAATCCCTGTGACCACAATTTTAACCTGAAATAATTTGAATAAAGTCAAATACAACAAATATAAATTTTTTTATCTTTAATTATATGAATAATTCTGCCAAAATAATGCATCTCTTTCACTAAACATGCATACGTACAAATGTATGCATTAAAATGTGAAACCTTCATTATTGTTAAAGTTCTTTTTCATGCATAATTTGTCTTAGATTTGTGGAAAGCCCTTATATGGAGCTGGTGTGGGCGTGTACTATACAAATGGCCTGTGGGCGCTCATTAAAATCACTCCAAATTCCCTTACAGAACAGAACAAGTTTAAGAACAAACACATATCCGTATATGCACATGTGAATTAGGCAGAACGTTTTTGTAAGAAGTTCAAATGTGCGTATAAATATACGGAACAACATACGCAATTATTAGTGACCCAGTGTATTTACTATCCAACTATGTTATTGTGGTGAATTCCACATTTACTGCTATAATGATTTTGAGGTATGGTTAGATTTAGCAGGCTACACCAAAAAAAGAGATTAATTGACTTTATTTAAAAAATTAAGTAATCCAATTGCGTTAAAATGATTAACTGAAAGAACCACATTGTAAAAACAGCTTTTTACAGTGTATGTGAACAATAGTTTAAAAAGTGATTCGTTATTTTACTTAAAGTGGGTAAACCTGTTGACTTAAAAGTGACAAGCTGACTTGTCACTTAATCAAGTGAGTAAACACCGGTGATGGGAATAACGTCGCTATAAATAAATGGCGTTACTAACAGCGATACTTTTTTCAGTAATCAATTGAATTACTGTTTCCTCCGTTACAACGCCATTACCGTTACTCACAATAATTTGTGCATTACTATAATTGAGAACACTGAAGCGGTTTATATGCGAACAGCAGCTCTCTCAGTCATAGGACCTCTCTTTCTCTGGGGTGTGTGTGTGTGTGTAATAATATTTAGATATATAGTTGAGAACATGCTGCCGTTGTCTCCCACAACACCATTGAAATAGTGTAGATTAGTGTACAATGTTTTATATTTATTTTATAGTCATTTATAGTCATTTATGACATTTGATTTTTTTTAAAGTAACACAATAGTTACTTTCCCTGGTAACTAGTTACTTTTAGAATTATGTAACTCATTTACTAACTTAGTAAACTCAGTTGCGAGAAGTAACTAGTAACTATAACTAATTACTCTTTTAAAGGAACTTGCCCAACACTGATAAGTGTTGATAAGTGATAAGTTTATCAAGAGGAGCACATGATATGATTGATCACAGCTGGTCTCTTATCCGTAATCAATAATGATCCAATCAGATTGATCCAAGCCTACATTAAAAAGACTGATTTCATCCTACTGCTTTATCTTCATTTTGGAAGAATCCCCCCTTCCACCCCATCTCCTCTTTTTCCTCCTTTGCCAGGGCTAGCTCTCGAGACCTACCTGATCTCGTATCCCCTTACATGCTAATTCACCAGGCTCATTTATCCCTAAGCTCAGGGTTCTCTCCTGAGACACCATGACAAACCTGCTAATAGCGTCAAGCAATATCTAAGTGTGAACTCTTGAAACACATTGTAACTGGGAACTGTTAAGCCCTATATACATGGTAGCCCTATACACATTTATAGAGATCGAGAATTATGTAGCCAGAAGTACGTATAGCTGCATATCATCTTTAAAACGAACGCTACGGGGCGGTATGACGCTGTTCCTTTTCCCGCTCACCAGCTGACCGCTTACCTCTGTATGGACGGCTTTCCTGCTCGCCATGTATGTCGGCGGACTTGAGACGCACAGAGGAGCTGACCACAACGGAGGGGTGTGAGTCAATCGGTCAATCATTTAGTCAGTCAGTTGACAGCGGCCTCTGGTGGATTTGTGAGAGAACAGCAGGCACAAATGGCACTCAAAAAGCGAGATCTCAAATAGGATACACAGAGGCCTCTGGTGGATTCGCGAAAACAAAAACCACAAAAAAACTTGCTCCTGGGACGTATTTGCCGCTCTCCAGAAATTTACATAGGGGTACATTTTCAGAATGAGTCTAGGTTGGTGTGTGACCATTTTAAGCTAAAAACAACATGTTTATTTAAATCCTGAAATGAGGCTTATGATAGACGTGAGAGACCGTATATGTGAGGCTTTAACTAGCTTTGACTGAAATCTCTCGGATTAAGAAAGAGTTTCTTGAATGACTTGCAATTATGGTCTGTTTCCTACTTGAATCAGTCTCTGAACAGCTGTCACAGTCAATTAAGCAGTTGGCGTGTGTCATTTTGCTCGCATTAATTTGAAATGGCTTTGACATTTCAAGTTTCTTTCAGTGGGAACAGCACCTCTGTTTGCAAATAAAAAATCTGTTTCAATCTAATTTATTTGTGTAGAACTTCACAATCACAACATTGATTAAAAGTCATGGTGAATATGTTCTATATAGTCCTATTTAACAGATTAGAGCTACACTGTAAAAAAAAGTAATGATTAGAATTCAAGACAACAAATATTTTGATGTTGCTTTAACTTATTTTAATAAATTAATCAGGTTTCAAATACATTTTTTAGCTATCCAAAGTTTAACGTAATACTTTTAATCAGTTTGATTGATGTTGAGATGACTAGAAAGTTGAGAAGACTAGAAAAGTTTATTTGATTCAACTAAAACATTTTTTACTTTGAATTTTTTTTTACTGTTTATAGGAAAATATCACTCTTTATTCAATAAAACAAGCAATAAAAAAGTCAACCCAGGCTCATTCTGATTATGTACACCTATATATTTCTGAAGAGCACCAAATACGTCCCAGGAGCTCGGTTTTTTTGTAGTTTCTGTTTTCACGAATCCACCAGAGGCCATTGTATATGCTTTTTGAAATCTCAAATTTCTCTTGTGAGTGCCATTCGCGCCTGCTGTTCTTACGTAAATCCACCAGAGGCTGCTGTCGACTGACTGACTGACTGACTAACCAATCGACTAACCCACTCTCCTCCTTCCCTAAACCCAACTGATAGTGTTTTTAAAATCACCGATTGACCATACTTAACCCTGCTACATAATTTGCGATCTCCAGAAATGTATATAGGACTACGTTTTCACAATGAGCCTATGTTGCAACAAGTTGAGATTTGCTTCAGCATGTTATATATACTGTAGCACTTAAAGAGTATTGTTTGCTCACCTTCACTTTAAGAAAATGTCTCTAAGGATATAGTTTTTCTTATCAAAAAGTTCATGTTTCAGATCGCTAACAGAGCGAGTGATGAAATATGACTGTAATCCATTCCGGAGTAATAACATTATCAGTTTTGGTTACCTGAATAGTAATAATAACAATACCTGAATAAACAAAAATAGCTCAAATGTACAAAATTATGCATCAATTGTTTTGTCTATTTTAAATTCATATTTAGTTTTTTATAGGATGCTTTTCAATAATAAACGTTTTGCATATAGATCGATATTACCAATGCTAAAACTTAATTAATCCCAAATGAATATGTTGGAGGAAATACAATTTTAATAAACAGGACGAATCAAGAGAAACATAACTAATATAAAAGCTGATATTATTTTGTAGTTTGTAATTATTTTTTTTAATAAAACACATTTGTTTAAATTCACCAAAAATTGTTGTCTATATTCAATGAGAAATGTATAAAAATATTCCAGTGGGGGTTTTACATACATACATACATACATACATACATATGTATACATATATATATATATATATATATATATATATATATATATATATATATATATATATATATATATATATATATATATATATATACACACATATATGTCTGTGTGTTTGTGTGTGTGTGTGTAAGCACTGCGTAAGCACTGTGTAACAATTAATCATGATTAATCGTATCCAAGATAAAAGTCATTTGGATTCAGATAATTCAGATTTTTCCCATGAATCATCTGTTAAACTGCATCTCAATCATCACAAATACTGCAGAAGACCTACTGGAACCCACATGGACTTAAGATTCTCTTAGAAATCAGTCAAGTTTGGTGAAGGAAAAATCATGGTTTGGGGTTACATTCAGTATGGGGACGTGCGAGAGATCTGCAGAGTGGATGGCAACATCAACAACCTTAGGTATCAAGACATTTGTGCTGCCCATTACATTACAAACCACAGGAGAGGGCAAATTCTCCAGCAGGATAGCGCTCCTCATACTTCAGCCTCCACATCAAAGTTCCTGAAAGTAAAGACGGTCAAGGTGCTCCAGGATTGGCCAGCCCAGTCACCAGACATGAACATTATTGAGCATGTATGGGGTAAGATGAAGGAGGAGGCATTGAAGATGAATCCAAAGAGTCTTGATGAACTCTGGGAGTCCTGCAAGAACGCTTCTTTGCCATTCCAGATGACTTTATTAATCAGTGATTTGAGTCATTGCAGAGATGTATGGATGCAGTCCTCCAAGCTCATGATGGAGTCAGACACAATATTAATTCTTTCTTCACTGCACCATGACTTTATATTCTATACTGTACATTATTTCTCTTCAGTGACAAGATTTTTCTGCTAAGCAAAGTCAGACCTTACTGTCCTAATTAAAGCATTAAAAATCAAGGCATGATCATATTTTATTTTGGTCAAATAAGTGTAATCTAGAGGCCTTTGCCTTTCATATAAGCCACTTCTGATACCAAATGATCAACTAGAAGTCAAGTTATCATTTGTTGTTCCTTAAACTCGGATATATGACAAGACTTTTGTCAGGTAGTGTACTGTACATGAAATACAAAAATAAACAAAAGAAATTTACACATAAATTCTATATTATAAATTAGTATTATATACAAATATATATATATATATATATATATATATATATATATATATATATATATATATATATATATATATATATATATATATACATATACACATGTTTTATACAATATAGTTATGCATATATTTATACAAAGTACACACAAATAAGTTTGGCAAATTTTAACTTTTATTTTGGATGAGATTAATAGCGATTGATCAGTTGACAGCACTAATATAGCTATATACAGCTGGCATCCGTATATTGCCATTGGTGATTTGAAGTGCTTCTTTTATCCTTTATCCTGGATAAAAACTTCTGCTATGAATAAATGTAGAGTCTAGTGCAACTCAATGTGTTTGTTGTGTGTTTATATCACTCCTCAAATGCAAAGTATTGCAAGCTCCTGTGAGAAAAACAGAAGGAAAAAAAAACATTAGATCTTGTCTCAATGCATTAAAAGCTGATTTTCTTCCTACAAACACCTGCGTTTAAGCATCCCTAATGAACCAGACAACACCTGACAGCCTGTGGAAATACAGATTCAGAGGCGAAAACGACATCTGCTTCCTCTCAGACGTAACACACGCTCTGTATTGCGTCAATTTGTGCCAGTCTTATTGTTCCAGATCTGCTTTCTCTCTTACCTGCTCTGATGCTTTGTGTGCAGTGAAGCGGTTTGATGTCTTCATGACTGAAACCCACAGGAAAGTTGGAGTGAATCACTGGGGTTCACTGACTCTGAATAATCCTCAGGATCTGTGACTCAGCTGGGTTTAGTGAAGTCAACTGAAGAATACACTGAACTCAAGCCAATTACATGAGAGAGCGACATGTGTGTCAGGTACCAGCGCTCAGCCAGGCTAAAATCAGCCTATTTTGCTCATTTTGGGGACGTTTTGTATTGAAGCATATGAGTAGCAAATTTAAATATGCAAAACATCAATTGGATATATGCAAAGCGGCAGGGTATTTCCATATCACTTATAGGCTAAGTCACAGTTAATAGCCCTCCTGTGAAATCTTTCATTCATTCATTTTCTTGTCAGTTTAGTCCCTTTATTAATCCGGGGTCGCCACAGCGGAATGAACCGCCAACTTATCCAGCACATGTTTTACACAGCGGATGCCTTTCCAGCAGCAACCCATCTCTGGGAAACATCCATACACACTCGCTCACACTCATACACTACAGACAATTTAGCCAACCCAATTCATCTTTACCGCATGTCTTTGGACTGCGGGGGAAACCGGTGCACCCGAAGGAAACGCCAACTCGAACCAGCAACCTTCTTGCTGTGAGGCAACAGCACTACCTACTGCGCTACTGCGTCACCCCCTATGTAATCTTAATTCTTTTTAAGTGTTGCTTAACGAAGATTTTTTTAACACATTTTTGACAATAGTTTTGATAACTAATGTCTAATAACTAATTTCCTGACGGCAGATAATATTTTACTAGTTAATTATTTTGTAAGATATACAAGGATCATATAGTTCAACTTAAAAAAATGTAAAACTTAATAGGTTATTTAGATTATGGAAAGTCACTAGACAATAATGGTTTGTTCTGTATACAATCAAAAAATACTGTATATATTTGTTAACATGGCTAATAATATTGACTTTAAATAGCTTTTTACATTTGTAATTGTTTATCTATCTGCCACTTCTGATTATTAATAGTATCCTGTACATATATTCATTTATTGTAAATCTCTGTTCATAGCTAATACAACCTGTATATAATGTTGATAGTACATCCATCTGTAAATATCACCATAGTTTTTCTATAACTGCACTTTATAACTTATACCTGTATCCTGCACTTGCTGCTATTGCACTGCTGGTTAGACCGAAACTGCATTTCCTTGCCTTGTACTTGTACATGTGTAATGACGATAAAGTTGAATCTAATCTAATCTAAATTTTTTTTAAAATAAATAAATAGTCAAACTAAAATAAATATGGCTTTCCTTGAAAAACTGGTTGCCGCCAGTGGTGTAGTGGTTAGTGTGTCGACACATGCACTCCGGTGCTCACGGCGACCTGAGTTCAATTCCGCCTCGCGGTCCTAAGCCGATCCTTTCCCTCTCTCTGTTCCCCATGCTTTCCTGTCAGTTCTCTCTACACTGAAAAAAGTGTTGCATGCAAAACTGTTGCAAACAATTTATTTGTGTTGAATTTAAACAAACAAATTAAATTGAGCAATGTTCAGCTTAATTTGTTTGTTTAAATTCAGCCCAAATAAATTGTTTACAACCACTTAACGTAAAAAAATTAAGTAAATCCAAGGAATCATCTTTGAATAATTTTTTTCAGTGTACTTTCCTACCCAATAAAGGTGAAAACCCTGAAAAAATAATTATAAAAAAAAAAAAAAACTGGACTGACACAGTTTGAATTTATTACAACTTCTTTGTTATGCTTTGACACAATCTACATTGCAAATTTACAAATCTACAAAGTGATAGACATAAATTGAATTGAATTAAAAATGTATTATAGGAAATACTATGAACATTTCCTTGGTCTGATAAACATAATTTGGGAAATATGATATACAGAAATATCACTGTATGTAAAAAGTTTGGTGCAAAAACAGAAAGGAAAAGGAAATTCAATGACACAATTCTCACTGTAAAACCCAGAAAGTTAAGGTAACTCAAACCATTTGAGGAAACTGATTGTAACAAATCATTTTCAAAAACTAATCCTAATGAGTACTGTGAACTTAATCCATTTGAGTAAATGAAGCAATTTGAGCACAGTAAAACCTAATAAATTAAGATAACTTAATCCAACTGAGTACTGTAAAACCTAATAAGTTAAGGCAACTCAAACCGTTTGAGAAAACCGATTGCAACTAACCATTTGCTTACCATTTAACCAACGAAGATCATAACATGACCTCTCTGGGCAGAAATTTAAAATATGGACCAATCGCTGGCTTTTTTAAATGTCTAATCATCTTATTTAATCCCGCCCCTTTTTGTAGTACCATACTACAGTATTTCGCAAGCTCAAACTCCAGTGTGACTGCAGCTTAAGAGTTGCTATTGATTAGCTCTGACTATAAAGCAGCTCCTATGTTTACGTTTACTTTATTTAAATATCAAATCACAGGCATTTTTATTAAATGTGTGTAAACTCATCATGTCATGGAAATTCTGTGTAGATTCTGTTGGATGTGGACAATTTAATTAAAATATAAAGTCATTGTCATGGTTGCACTTTCGCAGTAATGTCAAAATGCCTGTAATTTCTTAACAAATCTTACATATAGGGACATCAGCGCACACAAGCAGGACAAGGAATGGTGACAAAACAATACCGGACAAAGAACTGACAAAACTCAGAGGTATAAATACAAGACATGATTAAACTGAGAACAAACAGGGCTGATACACAGGTGCAACTAATAAACACTAACAAACCCCATGACATAACAAACACACATGGAACACAATACAAGGGAAAAACACAACAGTAACAGTCAGAAAATGACACTGTTATTGAGCAAATGAAAACAAAGCATGGTTTAGAAACTGAGCACTATAAACATTAAATTGGACAGCAGTGAATGGTGCACTTCAGGAATGGTGCATTGTGGGAAACGGCGGTGCGATGACATCACAATTCTTGGCTACGGTTGCCAATAGTAGACTCCAGCTTTCAGTGAACAGCCATAATGTCTAATTATAACTAAAGAAGATGCTCAGGCTGGTCGACTGACATGAAATCAATAGCAGGCGTGACGGATGAATGCAGCAGACGCTTTAAACTGCAGAGCGGAGAGGAAGAAACAAGGTGAGGATCACGGCACACACTAAAATATGAGCTCGAAATGTTATAAAGGAAATGTGGTTGCCAAGGTGCTGCTAGGGTGATTTAATTTTATTTATTTATTTATTTTTAGATTAAAATATATTTATGTACTAGTACAAACATTAGTTAGATTTATAAAATATTTAATTTTAACCTTCATATACCACAATGTATTTCAAAATGTATTTCACTTTCTTTGATTATCTGGCAACCTCTAAAAGCTTGTCTGTTGGACTCAGCCAGGACAAAAGAAATGCAATCTGACTTTTTGTCAAATAATTTAGCATTTGATGTCCTTATTTTGTTTCGATTGTTGGTTTGTTTGTTTAATTTAATTTAATAATTGTTTTTATAATAATTGTTCATGTTGGGGGTCAGGATTTGAATGATTTATTCGATCTTTTTGCTCTATGTAAAAAATGTTTTTGCACTAATATATTTTTTAAAAATGTATTTCAGGGTCAAGATATTAAATTTCAAGCACTATGAATTCACTGTAAAAAATACTGGCTGGGCGACACTGTGGTTCAGTGGTTAGCACTGTCACCTCACAGCAAGAAGGTTGCTGGTTCGAGTCCCGGATGGGCCAGTTGACATTTCTGTGCGGAGTTTGCATGTTCTCCCGTGTTGGCGTGGCTTTCCTCCGAGTGCCTCAGTTTCCTCCACAGTCCAAAGACATGCGCTATAGGTGAATTTCAATAAACTAAATCGGCCGTAGTGAACGTGAGAGTGTATGGGTGTTTCCCAGTATTGGGTTGCAGCTGGAAGGGCATCCAGTGCATAAAAAATATGCTGTATAAGTTCATTTCACTGTGGCGACTCCTGATGAATATAGGGACTAAGCCGATGGAAAATGAATGAAAATGCTGGGTTCCACACAATTCCTTTATGTTGTCCTAACACAAATCGATTGAGTTAATTGGACTGTTTTTGCTAATTTAAGTGGATTGAACATAAAACAATTAAGTTGTCCCAAAAAAACTCAACAGTTGTGTTGTTTCAGCTCATATTTAATAAGTAGTTTGAACAAGAACATGAACAAAAATAATTATTGAGTGTGTGGACGGAGAACTAAAGTGTATGTGGAAGCTATAAATAAAAAAGGTTATTGCAACTTTATATCTCAGAATTCAGAACTCAGAAATAGCAGTTCGGACTCTTTTATTTTATTTATATCATTATTGTGAGATAAAAACTCAAAATTGCAAGTTTGAGTCAATTATGAGACAAACTCACAATTCTGAGAAATAAAATTTAGATTTAAAATGTTCCAATAAATTGTTTCCAAAAAAGTTTTCTTATTTTATTCGGTGGTGAGAAAAACTACCTGTTCCCACTTCTACTTCCCTAAAAGTAGGCCAATCTTTCAATTAAAATTAAAACATTCAAAGAAAACTTTTCAAAAACAGACACCAAGTAATGATTTTATCCAATGCTATATAGATGTATTTAATTATAAAATAATTACACACACGCACACACATGTATACAAGTTTTGTCTGGTTTTCGAATCTGATTGGCTGATAGTCATGCAATATTCCCATAATAACAGCATTTGTACTGCTTCTTCACCCTTCTGTATTACTCCGCCCACATAGAGTGACAACAGATCAATAAATTCACTACAGTTTGACAAATATTGCAGCTGTTGGACAACATAATGTACTTTTGAGGTTTTTTTACACGAGAATGTAGTTGTTTAGATTGCAACTTTGCTGTTTATTTTTAAGGATAGTACTATATTAAATATTTTAATTTCAGAAATTCAGCACGACAGCATCCATTAGCCTATCATACTGAGCAGAGCAAAGACGGTTGACGTTCCGCCACAAGATGGCGACAGAGACCACATAATAACTCCTTAGATGAGAAAAGCTCAGCGTATTTTCTAACAACAGCTGATCAAAATATTATAAATCAGGTAAGTGACACTCTAAGTCGATCTCTCTATTTTGTATTTTGTTGTGCTGTATTTTTACCGTAGTAATCTGTTTGATTTGCTTTTTTTTTTTTTTTTTTTTTGGTTAATTATTGTGATATCCTCATTGCAACAGAGAAATACTGGGAAATCTCTGTAGACTGATGACATTTCATGCCATTCAGCCTTATAATCTTAAAATGTGAGCAAAATCAGCTGTTTTGTCATCACTTTAGACATTACGCTAGAGAATCATTCAAACACTAGCTCTAAAGTGATGCTTGTGAAGTAGCAACAGTTTCTGCTGTTCTGACGTCAGCTGCAGATGTGAATGAATGGCGGAAGAAAGTAGTTCCTCATACTAAAGGATATTTGAGACTCTCAGTGTTTGATTTTCTTATTCATATACACGATTATGCCGTCGAACTGTTGTATAAACACAATATCACATGAGTAGCAGTGCGATGTGGCTGTAAATCGTCACTGGTGGGACACTAAGGCACTCAGCCTCGTACTCAGCCAATGCACGCCTCCCACCAGTGCTGATATACAGCCATATCACACTGCTTCTCGTGTAATATTGCTCATATATATACTTTTTTTGATAAATATTTATATTTATATAACAATTATTATTACCTTTTTATCACTTATATTTTTTCTTTATTTTAAAAATGTCTATTTGTAAAGTCTTTCCTCTGTACAGTGCATATTAATCGGATTTTGCAGATGAAAGTTTGTTGATTTTAGATCAGCGGGCATTACTGTAATATCAAGCTGCCTGTCATAGTAAATGATGATGTGATGCTGACCTTACAGTAAGCTTCACTGCAGCGAGACTGAAGATGATGCTCTGGTAGTGTGTTTGTGGTCCAGTATCAGTTCTGTTTGGGACGATTGAGCCGCTCAATGAAGCTGATTGCATTTCACTCCTGTTGTTTGGCCTTTGTGCTGAATCCACAAGAGCACACGGCAGATCTATAGACAACAAACAGAGAATATTGACACTGCTCATTAGGCCTTCAGGATCTGCTACTAACCACACTGTTGTGGGGGACATTTGTGATTCCCATGATCAAGGAAAAATGATTCCCTGGATCAGAAAATTCACTATTTGTGTTCTGCTGAGTGCATTTTCCCTAAAGATCCATATCTTGTAATCATACGCAACTAGGCAATTGAAATAAATTGGATAAAAAATGATTAAACATCGCAGTGTGTATCACTGTCGCCTCACAGAAAGAAGGTCGCTGATTTGAGCCTTGGCTGTGTCAGTTGGCATTTCTGTGTGGAGTTTGCATGTTCTTCCTGTGTTGGTGTGGATTTTCTCCGGGTGCTACAGCCCAAACATATGCACTATATGTGAATTGGGTAAGCTAAATTGTCAGTAGTATATGAGTGTGAATGAGTGTATGGGTGTTTCCCATTGATGGATTGCGGCTGGAAGGGCATCTTCTGCATAAAACATATGCTGGATAAGTTGGCGGTTCATTCCACTGTGGTGACCCCTGATTAATAAAGGGACTAAGCCGAAAAGAAAATGAATGAATGAATGAATGAATGAATGACTTACTAAACATGATGTTGTTTGTCCTTGAAATGATGCTTGTGGGTCAGTTTCATAAAACAAATTCATACAAATATCAGTGAATCTCGTTTCTGAAAATAAAACCTTTTTAAATGAACACAAAACAAAACAGTTTTTATTTAGAAGTACATTTCACAGATGTTTACCAAAAAATATGTAGTAGATTGAGTGTGTAATGTTCATGTTTTAAATCCATGCAGTTTTTATGTCTACCAACGGCGGACTAAAATTATTTTAGGGTTTATTTTTCTTTAAAGGGCACCTAGGTTAGCCCTTTTTTCATATTTAATATAAGTCTTTTGTGTCCCCAGAATGTGTCTGTAAAGTTTGAGCTCAAAACACCCATCAGATTATTTATTATAGCTGTTTGAAGTGTCTGTATTATAGCTGGTAAAACTTGGTTGCTGTTTTTTTGTACTGGGCCTTTAAGGCTAGTCCTCCCCACCCACCGTTCCCACGTGCCTGTCAGCAACATGCCTCAGTCGCCGCCCTCGGCTGCCTCAGGAAGCAGATTTCACGTAACGTGTGTGAGAAATACTACAGTAAGAACTTTAACAATCAGTATTTGATGCATTTTTTGTGAGTTGCAACCATGAGTCACACACAATGTCATTACAACATTCACACGCACACACACACATAGCGCAGACACCCACACACACACAGACAGAGAGAGAGAGAGCACGCGTTTAGCTTCGCACTCTGTTTGCACGCATATGTGACAGGATACAGGTTAATCTCCACTGCTGTATGGATATCTGTTATGTTAATGTACAAAATAAACCTGATTTAACGTCCACAAACCGGGACTGAAGCGTCTTCTTTTATAATTGTTCTGACACGCGGCTGTGCTGATGAAGTAAAGCTGAAGTGAATTGCTGTAATTCATTACACACATGCTCTGTTTTAAAACGTTTTAAACTTGTAAAACTCACTCTTGATCACGTTTGATGATGATTGATGATCCTAGCAAACTGAACAGAGCTTTTATTCCCGGTTGCTTTGTGCACGTCCTGACTTGTTAGTATGATTATACATGTGACTACCGGGACATGTTAATACTCACAGCTGTCAATCAATATTGGTGGGCGGGGGACCGCACTCCTACGTCAAGTTGCAGTCGATCTGAAAACCGCTCCAATTGGTCCACTGTTTTTATGTTGTTAAATTTGAAGAAAAAGGACTGGGTGTGCTTATATCACCCCAATATGACGGTCTATACAATACATCTACACATGTCTGTCCAAACAGCTTTAAAAGTAGATTTTACACCATAGGTGCCCTTTAATTGTAGCTTTCAGTTCGTTATTTGCGCAAGCTTGGCGTTAAATTGCTATTTGCAAACATTTATAATGTTACAAAAAGTTACAAACACAGCGGGGTATTAAACACATTATGATTTTTCCTAGGAATAATATTCCTAAAGGAGCTGTTGACATGGAATTGAAGCAGCTTTAGGTAAAAACTCTAAAAAATCTGAAATATGAGTGATGTATAATAACAATGGAAAGACACAAGGAGAAAGTGCTGAACTACAGAAGTGTTTTTATTTATTTTTTAGGGGTCATTCATTCATTTTCTTTTCGGCTTAGTCCCTTTATTAATCTGGAGTCACCAGAGCAGAATGAACCGCCAACTTATCCAGCACATTTTTACGCAGCGGATGCCTTTCCAGCCACAAGCCATCTCTGGGAAACATCCATACTCACTCACCCACACTCATACACTATGGACAATTTAGCCTACCCAATTCACCTGTACCGCATGTCTTTGGACTGTGGGGGAAACCAGAGCACCCAGAGGAAACCCACGCGAACGCAGGGAGAACATGCAAACTCCACACAGAAACACCAACTGACCCAGCTGAGGCTCGAACCAGCGACCTTCTTGCTGTGAGTCGACAGCACTACCTACTGCGCCACTGCGTCACCATTTTTTAGGGGTTTTAACCTTTATTAGATAGGACAGCAGAGAACACTGACAGGAAAGTAGAGCAGAGAGAGGGGAAGGATCAGCACAGGACCACAAGGCGGGAATTAATCCCGGGCCGCCGTGAGCACTGGAGTACACACGTCGATGCACCAACCGCCAATAAAGGTATTATTTATTTATTTATTATTATTATTATATAAATTGCTGTGTTTTGGATCTGAAATGTCCACCCTGGTTTCATCTTCATCCTCCTGCTAATGTAAATGTTGGACTGAAGCAGCTGAAGAACTACTGAGAGATTTCAGCTGCTGTCTGGGCTTTCACTGTCTTTCTACACCTCCTTTTCTTCATGTGTTCAATACTTTTTCTCTGCATCATTTCATTTTATTAGGAATAACTTCATTTGTAAACTAATTAATATTGTTTTCTTTGCATATGGAATTCCTTGGTTGTTACCATCATCCAGGGATTTTTAAATGTATTTTAAGTGAATTGATGGATCATAGACTAATTGATTAATTGATAGGATTTGGGTTAAATTAGACCTAAACATATTTTATGACCTTTTGTTATTGGGAGACCAGGGATAGTTATAACACTTCCAATATCTACAATCAGGGACTAGTTACTTAGTTATTCATTTTCCTTCGGCTTAGTCCCTTTATTCATCAGGGGTCGCCACAGAGGAATGAACCACCAACTCATCCAGCATATGTTTTACACAGCAGATACCCTTCCAGTCGCAACCCAGTATTGGGAAACATTCATACACACTCATTCACACACATACACTACAGCCAATTTAGTTTATCTAGTTCACCTATAGTGTATGTGTTTCGACTGTGGGGGAAACCGGAGCGGGCAGAACATGCAAACTCCACACAGAAATGCCAACTGACCACCGTGTCGCCCTCTACTTAGTTATTATTAGGATTAAATCAAATATGCTGGGCAAAGGTTGGTGAGCACAAACAGTGGATTAAGTAAATTTCTCAACAGGTACTGTAATTGTATATAAATTGTTTAATTGATTGTTTACGGGCATTTATTTATGCTTTTGAATTTGACTTTAATGAGATCTCCGCTACAATAACTTTTTGATACTAAAAAGTTCACACAGCTGCTATTATTGACATTATGTAATCTCAACTAGAACACAAAGAGAGGGCGGATCATCGTGTAGCTCCTCCCCTTTAGCAAAAAAACAGCCAATAGCGTTTTGCTTTTATCACAGCTCTGCAATGTGAGTGGTTGAGCACAAGCCATCAAATGAAATGCAAATGAGAAGCGTCTTAAAAGGGGGCGGGGCATAGCAGATACTAGAGAGCATTTGATTGGTCAAGATTTGATGAGAACCTGAAGTATGCGGTGACGTCAAAAAAACCTTGAGCCATTTAGGCGGAAGTGACAAACTACAAGCTTTACATGTTCATATCAGATTTAAATGCGAATTGTGTCTCTGTTTTGGAGCACACTAGCTTATAGATAACCTTAAGACTACCATACTGATACTAACATCTAAAAAAAAGTTATTTTAATTTCACTGCACCTTTCATTTGAAATTATATATATTATTATGGTTGCATGTGTAAATATACGCTCCAAAATCTATTTAACAAGCTTCCAGTATCCACTTTCTCCAGATTATTTTCTTCGAGGTTAGTTATTTTTAGTCTCATTAACCCTCATCACCAAGGCAGTGCATTAGCTTACTGTCTAGCTGTGACGATGTGTGTGTGTCTTCAGTCTTCACACAGCTTCAGGATACACACACGTCCATCAACATTTAGTACACTGAGTGAACATCTTCTCATCTTACCTTTCACTTTATGACCAAAGCAATGTTAAAAACTGAAGACAATTAGCATCACTGCTGCGTCTCAGCTCCGCTCCGGGCGCGCTTTGCTTTTTTTTTTTTTACGTTGAACCGTCAGGTTCCGCTGTTGTCATGGTAACAGGCATCCAGATCCCGGGCTGCTTCCCATCACATGTTCATAAAACAGTCTTCTGTAGAGATAATATACTGTCAGAGGGCGAGAGGAGACGGGATTCAAGCCACACCGTCTGTGACATTTACTGTATTATTATTACGCATTATAAAATTCTTACACACGTTAAATAGATATCAGTATTTTTTAGTTTTGTTTATAGAGGTGAATACAAACATTAATAACGAAATATTTTATAAATTTGAGGAGTAAGAGGTATTAGATTTGTTAAATTATTATTCATGTGTTTTAAGATACTTATAAAGCATAATAATTTGGTTTTATTAATTGAAAATTTGCAAATATATATAGTAAGTACTATATTATAGTAAGTTCAAAATTTTTTAGACATTTATTTCTTATATTCACTCACGGCCACTTTATTAGGTACACCTTACTAGTACTGGGTTGGACCCCCTTTTGCCTTCAGAACTGCCTTAATTCTTCGTGGCAGATTCAACAAGGTACTAAAATTATTCCTTAGATTTTGGTCCAAATTGACATGATAGCATCACGCAGTTGCTGCAGATTTGTCGGCTGCACATTCATGATGCGAATCTCCCATTTCACCACATCCCTGCTTTATTGGATTGAGGTCTGGTGACTGTGGAGGCCATTTGAGTACAATGAACTCGTTGTCATGTTAAAGATTAGTGCTTTATGACATGGTGCGTTATCCTGCTGGAAGTAGAAGATGGGTACACGGTGGTCATAAAGATACTCAGGTAGGCTGTGGCGTTGACACGATGCTCAATTGGTACTAATGTGCCCAAAGTGTGCCAAGAAAATATCCCCTACACCATTACACCACCACCACCAGCCTAAACCATTGATACAAGGCAGGATGGATCCATGCTTTCATGCTGTTGACGCCATATTATGACACTACCATCCGAATGTTGCAGCAAAAATCGAGACTCATCAGACCAGGTAACCTTTTTCCAATCACATATTGTCCAATTTTGGTGAGCCTGTGTGAATTGTATCCTCAGTTTCCTGTTCTTAGCTGAAAGGAGTGGCACCCGGTGTGGTCTTCTGCTGCTGTAGCCCATCCACCTCCTGTCATATATATAATATACACATATCAAAACAAACTTTTATTTTGGATGTGATTAATCTCAGTTAATCTTCATTCATTCATATTCTTTTCGGCTTAGTCCATATATTAATCAGGGGTCGCCACAGCGAAATGAACCACCAACTTATCTAGCAATTGCTTTATGCAGCGGATGCCTTTCCAGCCACAACCCATCACTAGGAAACACTCATGCACACTCATTCACACACATACACTACGGACAATTTAGTTTACCCAATTCATTCATAACACATGTCTTTGGACTGTGGGGGAAACCAGAGCACCCGGAGGAAACCCACGCCAACACAAGGTCAGTTAATCTTGTATGTACTTAATATAATATATGTAAATATATTAAGCAGAAAAACTACACATTGCTAAATAATAGCAGTAAGTAGTAACAATTGATCAGTCAATAATACTTGTGCAGAATAATTTCTGGAGGGTCATGTGACACTAGACTGGAGTAATGATGCTGAAAAATAAGCTTTGGATGACCGAAATATTTATTTCATTCAATACATAACGTTTTTTAAATATTCCACAAATTTATATTGTATTTTTAATGTATATATATAAATAAATGCATCCTTGGTGAGAATAAAAATATTATTTTGAAAGCATCTTTATTCTTACAATATATAGTATATTTTCAATAAACAACTTTTCTAAATGATTACTTATGTTTTAATATTATTATTATGTTTCATTAATTTATTTTTTGTTAGAAGTAAAGTATGTTTCAGTGAGAAATCATGCTTTTTTACAGTGAATAAACATGCTCCAATTACAATTTAAATATATAGGATTTGACTAATATATGTATAACCATATGTCAAAATCTTTCTCTGAAAATTAAATCTTTTATCAAAAACCCCAATATTCCGCTATTCATGACGGGAATTTGCAAACTAATGAATATAAATTAGACTAGTATGACGTTGCTCTCTTAACTATTGGAGCGCAAAGCCACGTCAAATATTAATATTCATGAGCCGTATGCCTCCTCGCGTAGAGACCACGCCTACCACCGCTGTTCAGGACGCAGTAAAATAAAGCTTCCGCACTTCGAATCATCATGGCAGCCGGTAAAGCGTCCTTGGCGGCGTTTGGACTTCAGTTTTGTCTGGAAAATAAGCTTTTGTCAAAGTCAAACCTGCCTTGTATTTTCAGCTGTGTTAGAAGAGGTAAGCGCTTTCAATCACAATCGAAAGACAATAATATTACTGTGATAAATGTCTTTATGTTGGCTTTTGACACTGACATTCTGACAAGACAACGTCAAGTGTGAATGACTCCACGTTAATATGAGTGATGATAAATAAGTCGAGCGAAAGGGGTGTATAAATATGACCAAAGCTTGTTGTCTCGATTTCTAGTTGTCAGGCTGTTTAATTATTGTCCAGGAGTGTTTTAAATGTATTAAATCTGTGCTAACTTGCTATAACCTGACAATTTTAATGTATTCTTATCCTGGAAGTACTTAAAAATCTCTTTTTAACGCTTGTCTTTGTTGTATGACAGTGTTTTATATGTTCATTTTTTAGACAAGAGGTATTGTTAGAGATTTGATGATATTATTAATAGATGGTATTGGACAGTGTCATAATTTAAAACCGTATTTGTACTAAAAACAGAACTGACTGACTGACTGCCTGAGACTGACTGACTGACTGACTGTCTGTCTGTCTGTCTGTCTGTCTGTCTGTATGGATGTACAAGTCAATGTAATAGGAAATGCTGTGAAATATTTCCTTGCTTTGTTAAACATTATTTTGGGAAATATTTAGCAGACTGTGACAATAACTATATGTTTTATAGTGGTCTATATCTATAAAATTAAATGTTTTAGTTATAGACCATTTCAATATGGTAATGTCATTGACCCATGAACATTTCCTGCTTATTATCAAACTATTTCATAACTTTAACAATAGGCAATTCAATCATATCATAACGTTAAAACAGCTATCATAACGCTATTTAACAATATGTGGCTCTTTTTGGATTATTGCAAGCTATAGATATTACAAATGTTAAACAGGCAATATGCTGGGACCATTGTTATTAATGTTTACATACCTCAAAATGGTCTATACAGTCTATCTCTAAACTTGTTTTAAATGACAAGAATATTATAAAAATGTTAAGTTGGTCCAAGTTGTGACACATTTTCAGTTTAATCAGGGTGCGAATTACAGGGGAGTTTTGTGGGGATTGACCCCTAATTAACGCTTGATCCCCCCTGAAGGACATCATAACAAGATGTAAAGGTGGGTCAGCCCTTGAATAGTAAGAAATAGCTTTCTCTGATCACTGATCTATATCTTAAATATTAATAATGTAAAAAAGTATAATATAAATATACATTTGACCCCCCTATAACAGGTCATACCATTGTGAAAGCACAATTGCTCCAAACAATGCCAGGAAAAATATCATTCAACAGCAAGATGCTTCTAGTCTCGGCTGGGTCAGTTGGCATTTCTGTGTGGAGTTTGCATGTTCTCCCCGTGTTGGCGTGGGTTTCCTCCGGGTGCTCCAATTTCCCCCTCTTGTCCAAATACATGTGGTGTAGGTGCATTGGGTAAGCTAAATTGTCCATAGTGTATGTGTGTAAATGAGTGTGTATAGATGTTTCCCAGTTATGGGTTGCAGCTGGAAGGGCACCACTGCGTAAAACATATGCTAGATAAGTTGGTGGTTCATTCTGCTGTGGCAACCCCAGATTAATAAAGGAACTAAGCTGAAAGGAAAATGAATGAATGAGTCTGAAACTGGTAGTTCTAGAGCACCGTTAGACATCTTAAGTGTTCACAAACAGGTCTGTAGCCAGGGGGGTTTGGGTGGTTCGAAAGACCAACCCCTCAATGAAAAAGGACCAGAATTTGTCCCATACATGAGCTTATTTTGACTGCTATTTCATAATAAATTGTGAAAATAACCCATCGAAAAAAGTTTTAACATCAAGTGGAATCCTGTGTTGGCTGTCGGTACAGAATTTGGGACACAGAATTTGACATGGCGTCACTTCCCGTTCTGAAGTAAAATTTAATATGCTGATAAATGTAATACTTTAACAGATTCTTATTTTTGTATATTAAAAATGAGTATTGTTCTCATTTCTTTATTATAAATCTTTAGGAACTGTTTTAGGTACATCAAAATGTATAGTTACAATGACTATTTGACAAGCTAATCATTAAAATGCAGTATTTACCTCATAATTAAATAGAAAATAGGGTTAATAACTGCAAAAAGGCCCACTTTTTGAGAAAAAAAAGTACCACCTCTTGCACCAGGCTGGCTACAGTCATGACAGAAATGTTTCTTGTAAAATAGGTGTTGTTTATATCCGCATGTAGCCTAAACAGAAAAATTTGACACGTAATCTGTATTGTTTGACCTACAGTAACCTCTAAAATAGTCACTAAATATCCATCAAAACATTGAAAACGTATACATTTTATTAATAAATTAGATGCAATTAAAATGCATTCATAAATTTGATTCACTGAAGCATGTATTACATTATTAATGTATAATTCGCACACCGAGTGTAATGAACGTTTGATTTCAATGTAATGAATATGCATATACATGTACCATAAATATTAAAAACCACTCGTTCTCTAAAAATATCTTAAACTCATCAATAACAGGATGATAATCCTAACAGATATCTTGCTCGTTATGAAACCAGACATTACCCTAATATGGGCGTTTTTATTGCAGTGAAAGAACATTAAGATAAATCCATTAATCTGTTATGATTATCATTCTTTTAGTAAGAAATAGCTGTCTCTGATCTATATCTTGTATATTAATAATCAATCAATGCTAGGAAAAATATAATCTCTCAAGCTGGCAGTTCTAGAGCACCAATAGGCATCTTAAGTATTCACAAAAATGTTTCTTGTAAAATAGGTGTTTATATCTGCATGTAGCCTGCAAAAAAAAAAAAAAAAAATTTGATGCATAATTTGTATATTTTGACCTACAGTAACCTCTAAAATAGTCACCAAATATCCCTCAAAACACTGAAAATGTATACATTTTGTCATTAAATTAGATGTAATTTAAATGCATTCATAAATTTGATTCACTAAAGCATGTATTACCAAACTACTACAGAAAAAGTTGACCCACCGATCGTCTCTGTATAATTTGCACACTGAGTGTAATGAACATTTGATTTCAATGTAATGAATACACATAAACATGTACCATAAATAAATATTAAAAACCACTCATTCTCTAACAATATCTTAAACTCATCAATAGCAGGATGATAATCCTAACAGATATGTTGCTTGTTATGAAACCAGACATTACCCTGATATGTTATTATTGCAATGAGTAAAACAACATTAATATAAAATGTAAAGAAATATTTAATACACCTCAATTGATAAAGGATACTTTAATCAGTAGGAAAAATGATATAGATTTTAGGAAATTTTATCCTATTGTTAATGAGTAAAATATTTTACACAAAAGTTTAAAGATTTGTTTATGGTATGTTTATTACGTTAAAAATGTATGACAATTAGCCTCAACTTGACATTTGTATTCTAGTTATTTAAAAGTACATGTTTTAAAACAACAAATGTATTTAGTAGTGCTGTCAAATGATTAATCGCATATCTATATATATATACACACACACACACACACACACACACACACACATACACACACTTGTACTGTGTATATTTATGCATACATGATTAAAAACACACATACAGCGTATAACATACTGCTAATGAAATATAATTATATTTATATATAATTTGTATCTACAATATAGTCATGCATATATTTCTAAACACAAAAATATGCACAGTATATACAAATATATTTTTTAAATGTTAACTTTTATTTTGGATGCGATTAATTGTTTGACAGCACAAGTAATTACTGCTACAGAAATGATGTCGTTTTGAAATCTTGATTTAAAAACATTGTTATTATGCAAAAATATTTGATCACAGTCTCCCAAATATTTCCCAAATGCTGTTTAACAGAGCAAGGCATTTTTCTGAGTATTTCCTATTATATTTCTCTTCTAGAGGAAGTCTAATTTCCTTTTAGTTTGGCTGTAATGAAATGATTACATATTTTTTTTAAACTGCTGAAGTCTATATTATTAGAATTTAGAATTAGATTTTGTTTCTCGATTGAACAATGATTGAACGATGTATAGAACAAATCAACCTAATTAACCTAGTTTTTAAGCCTTTAAATTGCACTTTAAACTAAATTCTAGTATTTTGCAAAATATCTAGTAAAATATCAAAGATTTTTACTGTCATTATGGCAAAGATTAACAAGATTTGTCATTAGAAATAAGTTATTAAAACTATTATGTTTAAAAATGACCTTTTTTGTTAAACAGCACTTGGGGAAATATTCGAAAAATAAATTACATTTCAAAGGATGAATGACAATTTTCTCCTCAAGTCTATTAGACATCATCTATATGCTATAGAATTGCAGGTTAACTATGTCTGTATATAATAACTTATATTTGATTGTCACTTTAACTTAATTTGGTTGTAAAGTAATAATGTGCACCTTTTGTAAAGCTGCTTTAAAACTATTTTAAATTATTTTAAAAAGTGCAATACAAATAAACTTAAGTATTATGGTTAATGTGCTCTTGTTTATTGCACTTTTTTGTCTTGCAGGTTTTTCCACAAGTGTTTTGTCTCAGACTGTCGAAGAGTCCAGCGCCTCGACTTCTCCCAGCAGCAGCAGTTTTGGTGGACCTTTGGAACATTACAACAGTCTTGTCCGGGACGGACAGCTACGAGAAGATCTGCAGCAAAGAGACGTTGTGGAGAAACTGGATCAGATGCAGAAGAATCTCAGAGGGTACAACAATGACCACTCAACATTTTTTTCAAAGGTAAACCATCCAGTCTCTGGCCTAAATATCACAGAATATACAGTAGTCAACATTTGAAGTGGATCAAAAAAGTGTCCCAAGATAAGAATAAGGTGTTGTCTTATAGTTTTAGGACAGCTTTGATGAAAGGGTTTGATCCACTTCAAATATTGACTATGTACAGTTGAAGTCAGAGTTATTAGCCCCTCTGTACATTTTTTTCCCCCAATTTCTGCTTGACATTTACCCTTTCCATGATGACAGTAAATAATATTTGACTAGATATTTCCAAGATACTAGTATTCAGCTTAAAGTGACGTTTAAAGGCTTAACTAGGTTAATTTGGCAAGTTAGGGTAATTAGGCAAGTCATTGTATAATGATGGTTTGTTCTGTAGACAAATAAAAAATATCTCTTAGGGGGTTAATAATTTTGACCATAAAATGGTTATAAAATTTTTTAAAACTGCTTTTAATCTTGCCAAAATAAAACAAATAAGACTTTCTCCAGAAGAAAAAATATTATAGGAGATACTGTGAAAAATTCCTTGCTTTGTTAAACATCATTTGGGAAATATTTAAAAAAGGAAAAAGGTTAATAATTATGACCTCAACTGTATAAATGAGTTTTTAACAACTTCTAACCTTTTCTTGTATCTGCAATAGTTTATCTCCAAGCGAAAGCCACCAAAAGGTTATTACATTTATGGAGATGTTGGTAAGCTCTACAAAATTTATTGAAGCTTTTTTTTTTTTGTATTGTTCTAAAAATAAATAATTGTCTTATTATTGTATATTTCCTCATTTACAGGCACAGGAAAAACTATGGTTATGGACATGTTTTTTAATCATGTAGAGACGGAGAAGAAAAAAAGGGTGCATTTTCACGGATTCATGTTGGATGTACATAAACGTAAGTTCAGTTTTTAACAACATGCTGTGAAGTATACTCTTTATTGATGTATAGTTAAAGTCAAACATTTTCGCCCTCCTGTGAATTTTATTTTTCTTCTAATATTTCCCAAATTATGATTAACAGAGCAAGAAATGTTTCACAGTATGTTCTATAATATTTTTTCTTCTGAAGAAAGTCTTATTTGTTTTATTTCGGCTAGAATAAAAGCAGTTTTTAATTTTTTAAACACCATTTTATGGTCAATATTATTAGCACCCTTAAGCAGTATTTTTTTTGATTGTCTACAGAACAATCATTATACAATAACTTGCCTAATTAACCTAGTTAAGCCTTTACATGTCACTTTAAGCTGAATACTAGTATCTTGGAAATATTTAGTCAAGTATTATTTACTGTCATCATAGCAAAGAGAAAATAAATCAGTTATGAGAAATGAGTTACTAAAACTATTATGTTGAGAAATGTTGAAAAACAATTCTCTGTTAAACAGAAATTGGGGTAAAAAATGTACAGGGGGGCTAAAAATTCAGGAGGGCTAATAATTCTGACTTCAACTGAATGTGTAGTAGACATAATCTGACATTCAGAAATTCAAAATACCATGATAAAAAATGCTGTAATAAATTAAATATTAGTTAAACTTTTAGATTGCTTTTGAAGAATATTCATTCATCTAGCATGCAAATGCGCCCTACTACATGCTGAATTATTGATAAAAAAAAAAAACTTTATCAGAACATAAAAGTATATTAGGCTATAAACATTTAACTTTTAACTATTTAACTAAACTCATAATGAAAACTACAAAAGCTTTTATTAATCTTAGGTGATGTTCAGTTCTGAGTTAATGCCTAATAATGCATTAAATTTAGTCGTTATCTTATTAAAAACTTTCATCATTTTATTAAATTAAACTAATAAAATTCAGTTGGGGTGACACAGTGGCTCAGTGGTTAGCACTGTCGCCTCACAGAAAGTAGGTTGCTGGTTCGAGTTTCTGCATGGAGTTTGTGTGTTCTCCCTGTGTTGATGTGGGTTTCCTCCGGTCGCTCCAGTTTCCCCCACAGTCCAAAGACATGTGCTGTAGGTGAATTGAATTAGCTAAATTGGCCAAAGTGTATGAGTGTGTGTGTAAATCCGAGAGTGTATGGGTGTTTCCCAGTACTGGGTTGCGGCTGGAAGGGTTCTTTCCGCTGTGGCGACCCCTGATAAATAAGGGACTAAGCTGAAGGAGAATGAATGAATGAATGAATGAATGAATGAATGAATGAAATAGTAATTGTAATCTGTGTTGTTTTTACAAATAAGACTTTATTTTAGTTTAAGTGTTACCTTTTGTACTTTATCATCCTGTTGCATATTAATTTGGCTGAAAACATTTGTCTACTTTGAAAATGTGTATATACTAAAATAATAAAGCGATTAAACAAATTATACCTGATAAAGAAGCTTTTTTTGTAGTTTAGTTCAATATCGTGATAATCTCTTAAACCGTAATTTAGCAATTAATCACAACAAGAAATTTGATACTGGCATAAGCCTAATGTCTATTGATAATACTTAAATTCTGATACTTTTTTATTGATAGTAAAAAAACAAAACAAATAACATGATTTTCTTGACTACCTTACAACATTTATAAATATTAAACCATCAACATATTTTCATGCCTATAGACATTGTTGTATGAATATATATACAAAAGACCGAAACTGACAATGTCTATCAATGAACATGTCTGAAAATATTCCTGAAATCCCAAAATAACTGATTTAGGATTTCAAGTTCTGTATATAACTTGTATACAGGCGGCAAAATAGTAAAATTGCTATTATTTGCTCTTACTCAGATAGACTCATGTTTATGTAGGAATCCATCGGCTCAAACAAAGCTTGCCCAAGAGAAAAGTGGGAAAAATGGCGAAGGCATACGATCCTATCGCACCGATTGCTGAAGAAATCAGCGAAGAGGCCTGCTTGCTGTGTTTTGATGAGTTTCAGGTCAATGTTTCACTTTTCTATTGCATCGTTGTAATCTAATCAAGCCTTTGTGATTTGTTTCTGCCTCTTGAAGTCTGCTTATGTTATCTTTTTAAATCCATGCAATGACAATCAAACATACAGATAGAGTAGTCGGTGTTGATTTATTTATTTTTTCGCTTTCTCTATTCATCAGGTCACTGACATTGCAGATGCCATGATACTCAAGCAGCTCTTTGAGAACCTCTTCCTGAATGGGGTTGTAGTTGTTGCCACGTCCAATCGCCCTCCAGATGGTAAGAAGACAACGATCCAGCAAAGACTCAGAATGTTGATATGATCTTCCAGCAGTGAATTAACGCAGGTTTTATACACATTCTGTAGGGGATGAGGGTTGCTTGCCTTATTATTCGGCATTTTGAATAGCGATGTTTAAAAAGAATAGCATTATCTGCAAAAATTATTTCTTCTTAATTAAGAGTTATGTAAAAATACAGTTGAATTCAGAATTATTAACCCTCCTGTATGTTTTTTCCCTAGATTTTTGTTTAACAGATTTTTGTTTAACACACTTCTAAACATAATAGTTTTAATAACTCATTTGTAATAACTAATTTATTTCATCTTTGTCATGATGACAGTACATAATATTTGACTAGATATTTTTCAGGATGCTAATGTTCAGCTTGAAGTCCCATTTAAAGGCTTAACTAGGTTAATTAGGCAGGTGAGGATAATTAGGCAAGTCATTGTATAATGATGGTTTGTTCTGTAGATCAGTGTTTCCCAACCCTGTTCCTGAAGGCACACCAACAGTTCACATTTTTAACCTTTCCCTAATCAAACACACCTGAATCATCTTATCATAACATCAGAAGAGACTCCAAAACGTGAAGTTAATGGGTCAGAAAAGGGAGACATCCAAAATATGTACTGTTGGTGTGCCTCCAGGAACAGGGTTGGGAAACGCTGCTGTAGATGATTGAAAAAAAATATTGCTTAAGGGGGCTAATAATATTGACCTTAAAATAGTTTAAAACAATAAAAACTGCTTTTATTCTAGCCGAAATAAACAAATAAGACTTACTGTAAAATACTGTAAAAAATTCCTTGCTCTGTTAAACATCATTTAGGAAATATTTAACAAAAAGAAAAACAATTTCACAGTAGGTCGAATAATTTTGACTTCAACTGTATAAATGTTTTTGTTTGCACTAAACACAAAATCTTGTTTTACAGATTTATACAAAAACGGATTACAGAGGGTGAACTTTGTGCCCTTCATAGCTGTGCTAAAGGTAACCACTTGAGCAGCAGAAATGTTATCTAATACACTGAGATGCACTGATGTAACTTACTGTACTTTAAGACGGCGCATGATGTTTTAGTGAATCTACACAGCTTCAAATGCTCAATCTTCCACATTCTACCTAAAAGAGCACTGCCTAAAACATCTATATTACTTCAGCAAATATCCATGTCGAAGTTTGAAATATTAAAAAAATGCCACCCAAAGGCATACATAAAGATATGACACTGTGCAAAACAAAACAAAACAAAAAACATGAGATGCCGTTTTTCCAAAATAAAACAAATCCTCATAATAACATATTTCTCATTCAGTGAGAACGATGGCTTAGTGGGTAGCACTGTTTCCTCACAGCAAGAAGGTCACTTGTTTGAGTTCCAGCTGGGTCAGTGGGCGTTTCTGTGTGGAATTTGCATGTTCTCCCCGTGTTGGCGTGGGTTTCCTCCACATTCCAAACACATGCGCTATAGGTGAATTGGGTAAACAAAATTGACCGTAATGTGTGAATGCAAGAGTGCATGGGGGTGTAGCTACCCGCCGGTTATTATTAAAACAGTCCACGCTTCCAAATACTGATGTCCATATGCGTTTCCTTTATTGAACACCGTGAAAACTAAAAAATAAACCGAATGTTTTACACAAACACAAATCAAAAGGGACATCAAAATAAGCAAATAATATACAACAAAGTGTAGTTTACCGTGTTGGCCTGATAACCAGCTGTAGAATAAGCAGGAGCATTAAACAGGTGCCTGCGTTGAGATGTCACTTTGCTATCCATACAAACTCTAACAGGTTAAATCAATCACGAAAGATCATGTGACCTCCGACTCAAGCCAACCGGAAACATGGAAATTTATAACCAATAAACACTCAATAATGAAATGCAAAACAATAAACAAAATACAAGCTGACTGATCAGCGTCAGCTACAGGGGGTTTCCCAGTACTGGGTTGCGGCTGGAAGGGCATCCGCTGCATCAAACATATACTGGAATAGTTGGCGGTTCATTCTGCTGTGGCAGCCTGTGATAAAATAAGGGACTAAGCTAAAGGAAAATGAATGTATGAATTTCTCATTTAATTGGTTTCTGATCTGCCTACTCGATTATTTGTGTTGTAAATTTCTGACTTTTCAGACAGACTAGATATTGAGATGCCAAGATGAGGTCCAAGCGTTGATATTGCATGCTGTTTTAGTTATTTTCTGCTGGACGTTCTGCAAGTAATGCTACAGTCAAATGTTTTCTAATCAGGAATACTGCCAAACATTACGTCTGGATTCTGGAATAGATTACCGGAGGAGAAATCGCCCTGCGGCTGGAAAACTCTTCTACCTGTAAGAATTCATTAAATTGTTAAAATGAGATGTTCCTGTTTTAGAATAGATTAGTGATGCAGTTTTAATAATATATCATCATATATTATTTAATAATTATATCTTTAAATTAACTCCTGATGTATTCATTTAAAGTTGGTTTTTCTCTCTGTGACAGACTAAACAGAGCTGCAGTTTTTTTTGTTTGTTTTGTTTTATTCGAAACTTTAAATTCAAGATTATTTGAATATTGTGAAAAGCACTATTTATTGTTTTAAAGCAGCTTTACAAAAGGTGCACGTTCCTGCATTATTTTTAGGTTATTAGTTAGCATAACTTTATTAGTTACTTATAGCTATTTGACTAGTAAGGGTGGCACGGTGGCTCAGTCGTTAGCGCTGTTGCCTCACAACAAGAACGTCGCTGGGTCGATTCCCGGCTTGGCCATTTGGCATTTCTGTGTGGAGTTTGCACCGGGGCTCCAGTTTCCCCCACAGTCCAAACACATGCGCTATAGGGGAATTGAAGAAACTAAATTGGCCATAGGGTATGAGTGTGTATTGGTGTTTCCCAGTACTAAGTTGCAGATGGAAGGGCATCCGATGCGTAAAACATATGCCAGAATAGTTGGCGGTTCATTCTGCTGTGGCCACTCCTGATTAATAAGGGACTAAGCTGAAGAAAAATGAATGAATGAATTAACTAGTAACTAATAACTTAGACCATTGTATGTTGCTTTGGCAAGTTTGAACTGTCACTTCTTACTCCAAGATCATTTAATCAATTGTTTCTTAAAATGTCTAAAGTTTTTAATTAAGTTATAGGCTCTAAAAGCTCTTGAATTCTCTAAAGTGTTTTGTTCTAGTTCTTAAATAATTTTAAATGGGCCTTAATTTTCCAATGTTTATGTAACACTAGCTCTAAACCTTTTTCAAATTCTCTTAATGTGAAGTTCAACATAATTTCGAGAGGATCACGTGCTATGATTGACCGCGGCTGTTTCAGCATCACAAATCAACGTTAAACCAATCAGGTGAATCCTAGCCCTCAATAAATAGCCCAGTTTGTTTCACTCCCAGTATCTTTGACTTGAAGACCCCCCCCCTTTTCTACAGGGGGAGCTCTCGAGAACTTCCTGATCTCTGACCCCCTTTATGCTATATGACCAGGCGGGAGCCCTGGGCTCAAGTTTCTCAGAGCTCAGGGTTCTCTCCCGGGACAGCACGCCAAACTTGCAATCAGTATCGAGTAATAGCTAAGTGTGAACTCTAGACCAAATATTCCACTGTCTGTAGTCGACTATATTACTACAAATGACACCAATGTTGTTATAAAGGTATTACATTTAGTTAATAATGGTCTTTAAAAAAATTTGCAATTTCAAAATGACAATTTTAAAGCTTTAAACTCACTAAAATGTTGCATTATAGCTCTAAAACAGTTTTAAATGGGTCCTAATGTTAATGTAGCACTAACTCTAAAACTTTTTTAAATGCTTCCACAATGATTTTAAATGTGTTTTGTTTGTTTTGATACTGTTGTTTTATTCTTAATATTGCAGTTTAGTTTTTTCGAAACTTTTAATTCAATTCAAGTATTTGTATAGTGTTTTTTTTACAAAAATTGTTTCAAGGCAGCTTTACAAAAGATGCACAGTATTGCATTACAATAAAATCCAGAACATTTAAGGTCATTAGTTACTATAACTTTAATAGTTACTAATAACTTCTACTAATTATCTAGTAACTAATAATTTGGACCATTGTATGTTGCTTTTGCAAGTTTTAAGGGTCACTTTTTCCAATATCATTTGATTCTTAAAATGTCTGGAAAGTTTACAAGTTCTACAATTTAGGCTCTAAAAGCTCTTTTAGGCTCAATTTAGGCTCTTAAATTTGTTCTAGTTCTTAAATAATTTTAAACAGACCTTAATTTTCCAATGTCTATGTTAACTTACTCTAAAACTTTTTCAAATTCTCCCGCAATGATATAAAATATGTTGTATTTGTTTTGATACTTTGCTGCTTTAGTTCTTACTTTCTCTAGTCCAAATATTCCACTGTCTGTAGTCCACTGTATTACTACTACAAATGACACCAACATTGTTATAAAGGTATTACATTTTGTTAATAATGCTCTTTATAAAAATGCAATTTCAAAATGACATTAAAGCCTTAAAATCACTGAAATGTTATATTCTAGTTCTTAAATAATTGTGAACGAGTCCCAATTGTCCAATGTTAATGTAACCCGAGCTCGAAAATGTTTTTAAATGCTTCCACAATTAGGGCTGCACAATATTGTTTCAGCATTGATATCGCAACGTGATAATTCACGATAGACACATCGCAAGATATATGTTATGTTGAGTTTGTGTTATAATTCATCATTTGCATGTGTTTTTGATGCCTGGAATTGTAATATAATTTTAAAAGCATTCAGGCATAAGAAACTGTACCACTTGTGACTTTAACAACGTTAAAATTGTACCACTTTGTGACTTTAATAAAAATTAATTTTATTGAATTATTCAAGTACTGTACTTGAATACTGTTAGACTCGGGAAATAATAAAACATTTTATTTTTTCTGTATCTTTTTTTTGATTGTATTTATAGTTTGT
>NC_079451.1:46328618-46381118 GCF_903798145.1 Danio aesculapii | reverse complement strand
ATGTTAAATAATGTCTTCACCTTTTAAAGAATTCTATAAAATTAATTGTTAATAAAGTTACAAACAGTACAATTTCTTAAATTGACTGCCTTTAAAATCCTCACACAGTTACAGGCCTCAAAATGCATGCAAATGATAAATTATAATCCAGACTGCACATTGCAGATTCTGCCATGTGACT
This sequence comes from Danio aesculapii, assembly GCF_903798145.1. NCBI lineage: Eukaryota > Metazoa > Chordata > Actinopteri > Cypriniformes > Danionidae > Danio > Danio aesculapii. The sequence continues at coordinate 46,380,937 of NC_079451.1, read as the reverse complement.
ATTACGAATGATCAAATTGCGATATCGACGCTGAAATAATATATTGTGCAGCCCTATATTATACACAGTTATCACCGTTTTTAAATGGACACTATATAAACACTGCAGGTTAACTGTATGTAAATGTACTGTCCACCCTATACACAACACCTTCACTTTATGATATTGGCTGTAATGTAATAACATGCACCCTTTGTAAAGCTGCATTGGAACAATAATTATTCTGAAGAGCACTAAACAAATAAACTAGAATTGAATAATTTACCTACCCTAAAGCCATCCTCATGTATATGACTTTCTTCTGTCAGACGAACACAGTCAGAGTAGTTTTTGGTGATAGTGGCTCTTTTTTGAAGCTTCCAAACAATCATAAATCCATTGTAAACCTAACCCATAAGCCTCCATATGGTTATATAAGTCTCTGACAACCCTAGAGTGTGTATGTGAAGTTCCAGCTCAAAATACCACACAGATAATGTTTTATAACTCTTTAAAGCTGACCCTTTTAGGCTTTGATCCTAATTGTGCCGTTTTGGTGACTGTCGCTTTAAATTCAAATGAGATTGTGCTCTTTTTCAAAAGAGGGTGGAGCTACAAATGCCTGTGTGTCAGCATAGCGGCAGATTCAGAAACAAGACTAACGTCCTATGCTAATGAGGGCGAGATCATCAATAGTGGGTGGGGCTTTTCCCCTCTGATTGACATTGTCTCTTTGTACGTGTCATCAAAGTATTTCTGCACACTAATTTATATGTAATGAATTATCAATAGAAGCTGCTTATATTCACCAACTTTCTCCGCACAATTGCGTTTAAACCCCTTACAAAGGTGATTTTTACATAATAGGTCCCCTTTATATGAGCCCCTGTGTTATTTTTGATGAATATGTCCACAGGTTCGAGTGGTGCTGAAGGCAGAAACTCCATTAGATGATCTGTTTGTTCATGAACATCACGATGATCACGATCCTCACGAGACTCATGTTTTATTGGATGATCTGGGCATTTCAAGGGTAATTTATGAATCATTTCTTATGTAGATTCTTTCAGAATTAAATAGGAAATCCTTTTTTGTTGCAAGCTTTCATTGTTTCAGGCTGTCATTATATATTTTCACTCTCACTCAAAAGTTTGGGGTTTGTAGATTATTTTTGTAATATAAGAATGTTTTTAACTAGTCTTTACACTATAGACAGAGGGGACAATTAGTATAATAACAGTTGAGAAAATGAGATCCCTCTTAAAAGCTGATTTGATGCTCAATAAATGTTTCATTTTCTTAGATGTGTTGAAAACCGTTCAGCTGCTTAACCTCTTTTGTGGATTGCACAATGTGCTTTTATTTCAGAAATGCTGTAATGTAATGTTTAAAAAGAATAGCATTTGTATGCCATTTAATCTTTATAAATAACATTATAAATGTCGTTACTCTAATGTCTTGTCACAAAATAAGATATTTTGAAAAATGCTGAAAACCGGTAACCCTTTGACTTGCATTGTTGGAAAAATAAATACTATAGAAGTCAATGGTTACAGGTTTTCAGTATTTTTCAAAATATCTTATTTTGTGTTTAAGACAAGAAAAAAAACTCATATAGGTTTGAAACTAAAGGCAGATTAAATTATCAATTTTGAATGAACTATCCTTTTAATGCCACTGCGCGAACCTCTATATGATCTTAAAATTGATCAGCTAGAAATACATTTTTTGATTTTGAAGAAAGCTGAAAACCTGTAACTCATTGACTTCCATAGTATGAAAAAATAAATACTACAGAATTCAAAGGTTACAGGTTTTCAGCATTTCTTAAACTATTTTCTTTTGTGTTCAACAGAAAAAAGAAACTTAAACTGTAACCATTGACTTTTCTTAGTAGGAAAAAAATAATATAGAGGTCGTTTGTTACAGGTTTTCAGCATTTTTCAAAATATCTTCTCTTGTGTTAAAATTATCTTTAGTTAAACGCAAAGGAAAATATTTTGAAGAATGCTGAAAACCTGTAACCCATTGGCTTCCATAGTAGGAAATACAAATACTATAGAAGACAATGGTTAGAGGTTTTCAGTATTCAAAATATCTTCTTTTGTGTTAAATTATCTTTAGTTAAACACAAAGGAAGAAATTTTGAAGAATGCTGAAAACTGGTAACCCATTGACTTCCATTGTTGGCAAAATAAATAGCATAGAAGTCAATGGTTACAGGTCTTTAGCATTTTTTTAAATATCTTATTTTGTGTTTAACTAAAGATAATTTAACACAAAATAACATATTTTGAAAAATGTTGAAAACCTGAAACCCATTGACTTCCATAGTAGGAAATACAAATACTATAGAAGACAATGGTTACAGGTTTTCAGTATTTTTCAAAATATCTTCTTTTGTGTTAAATTATCTTTAGTTAAACACAAAAGATGAAATTTTGAAGAATGCTGAAAACCGGTAACCCATTGACTTCCATTGTTGGAAAAATAAATACTATAGAAGTCAATGGTTACAGGTTTTCAGCATTTTTTCAAAATATCTTATTTTGTGTTTAAGACAAGAAAAAAAAAAACTCATATAGGTTTGAAACTAAAGGCAGAGTAAATTATCAATTTTGAATGAACTATCCTTTTAATGCCACTGCACGAACCTCTATATGATCTTAAAATTGATCAGCTAGACATACATTTTTTTGATTTTGAAGAAAGCTGAAAACCTGTACTCATTTACTTCCATAGTAGGAAAAACAAATATTTAGGGAGTCAATGGTTACAGGTTTTCAGCATTTTTCAAAATTTCTTCTTTTGTGTTTAAAATATCTTTAGTTAAACACAAAGGAAGATATTTTGAAGAATGCTAAAAACCTTTAGCCATTGACTTCCATTGTAGGAAATACAAATATCATAGATTACAATGGTTACAGGTTTTCAGCATTTCTCGAAATATTTTCTTCTGTTGAACAGAAAAGAAACTTCAACTGTAACAACTGACTTCCATTATAGGAAAAATAAATACTACAGAAGTCAATGGTTACAGGTTTTCATCATTTTTCAAAATATCTTCTTTTGTGTTAAAATATTTTCTTTTTGTTGTTAAACACAATGGAAGATATTTTGAAGAATGCGGAAAACCTTTACTCATTGACTTCTATAGTAGGAAAAACAAATACTATAGAAGGCAGTGACCACAGGATTTCAGCATTTTTCAAAATATCTTCTTTTCTTCTTTGAAACAATTAAAGGGAGAGTAAACCATCATTTTTGCGTGAACTGTCCCTTTAACCTCTTTATGATCTTAAAATATTGATTGATGAAGTTTAGATTTGATGAATTGTTGATCGCTTCACATTGATTTTCTTTGCTGTTGTCGTGCATTAGGATGCAGGCAGCTCGCTGGCCATCTTCACGGGTGAGGAGGAGGTGTTCGCCTTTCAGAGGACGGTTTCTCGCCTCACCGAGATGCAGACGGAGGAGTACTGGGTTGCAGGAGATCGGAGCACCAACTAGCTTTTATCATTATAACTCCATATACAGCGGCCATCTCAACTATCATAAGACTCAGCCTCTCTCGAGGGCTTGGGATCAACTCCATTTTGATTTGGTGAGGACTGTGTTTTTAATAATGCTGCACTTTATAAACGCACATGCAAATGAACGTGACACTAGCCTCATCCCTGAGGTTTTTGGTCTGGAAGGATGGGCAGATGGTTTGTTGGATGAGCATGGATGTGGATCTGCCAAAGAAACGTTTGAAATCAGCCTGCCTTTCTGGTTATGTAAGTGGTTTGTGTTTTATTGATGACATTTGGTGGTCAGATGGCTGATATGCAACCTATTTAAGATGAATATTTGCATTCAAATGCATTAAAATATTTGAACAACTTTTATTGATGTCTGATTGGTTCCTGTAGTGTTTCTGTTTCAGGTCGGGGTTTTTCTGCAGGTATGTTTACAGTGATTACGTATTATTTGTGTTCGTAATGTATGAGAATGCTATGTACACTCACCGGCCACTTTATTAGGTACACCTTACTAGTACCTAGTTGGGCCTGTTTTGCCTTCAGAACTGCCTTAGTCCTTCATGGCATAGATTCAACAAGGTACTGGAAATATTCCTCAGGGATTTCGATCTGTATTGACATGATAGCATCACGCAGTTGCTGCAGATTTGTCGGCTGCACATCCATGATGTGAATCTCCCGTTCCACCACATCCCAAAGGTGCTCTATTGGATTAGCTGTGGCGACTGTGGAGGCCATTTGAGTACAGTGAACTCATTGTCATATTCGATAATCCAGTCTGAGATAATTCGCACCTTATGACATGGTGTGTTATCCTGCTGGAATAAGCCTCCAGAAGATGGATACACTGTGGTCATAAAGAGATGGACATGTTCAGCAACAATACTGGGCCCAAAGTCTGCCAAGAAAATATCCCCTACACCATTAAACCAGCACCACCAGCCTGAACCATTGATACAAGGCAGGATGGATCCATGTTTTTATGTTGCTGACGCCAAATTCTGTGGAAAAACGTGTACCTAATAAAGTGGCCGGTGAATGTATATTTTGGTTTAGGGAAGGAGTCATGTCTGAAGGTTTTATCGGGGGATAATTGTAATTTAATGTTTACCAAAATAGTTTGTTCTAAGTGTTATATTTTGGTTTGTATTTTTTTATTGCAAGAATAATGTCTGAATTGACGTGGCCTGCCCCTGAATTTACTCATATGCTTACAGTGGTATTCAACAGACATTTATTTTATTCACTTCAATTCCTCTTCATTTCTATAGAGCTTTGTACCATGTATATTGTGTCAAAGCAGCTGAACATGGATTTTTTTTAAACAAATTGCTCTATCAGGGTTATACGATCATGGAAAACCAGGAAATGTCTTGGAATTTTGACATGGCATTTTTCAGGCCTGGAAAAGTTTTGGAAAAGCAGAAAAATCATAGTCATGGATTTTACATTTAGTCATTTAGCAGACATTTTTGTCCAAAGCGACTTAAGCTGCGGTCACACTAAATTTTGTGCTTGCAAAATACTGTCACCACGTATATGTAGACATTACATGAAACATTAGGTCATGGAAATTTACTTGACAGTCCTGGAGAAGTCCTGAAAATTTTGTAGTAAACGTGTATGAACTCTATGTATTGCAAATAAAGGTTATATATTATGTTAATTTAAAAATTAAAAATGTTGCTTAATATAATATAAATATGTTTATGTTCTCAATTAAATTCATGGATAAATGTAAGTTTTATATTAAACATATTACAGAAGATCCCTATATTTATATGAAAATCAGCATGGAAAGCAGCGAGGCTTTTATTACACCATCTACTGCTTCCGGTTCTTCCACTCGTGGTCACTTGGAGAAGCAGCAGCAGCACTGTTTTATCTTAAAAAATAAATTTTAAAGGTGCTGTATGTTCATTTTTGACTCTTCTAAAGCTTTTGCAGCTATTTAAGAAACTTGCTAAGTGAACATTCTTGTTTGTCTGAAAAACAACGCTTAAGTCAGATATTCTGCTTTGAAAATGTGCTTTACCTGTCTTTGTTTTGGTTCATTTAACCCTTCTATTGCCAGTTTAGCCAAATATATTTCAGCACCCCGTGTTGCCTTGTTGGAAAACAGTGTATTTCATTAATTCAGTCATGAAGGCTCTCAAAGTATGCGTTTGTGACTGAAATGCGACCTCCAGTAGCAAACTCCGAAATGAGATGCAGATTCAGAGTTCCACATGAGGTTATTAATTAGCAAATAATATAAACAGGGATGGACAAAAATACATTGAAATGCATTTTAAAATAAAATACCAAGTACCTCAGTTTTACTTGTATCAAAATAAACTACAAAACACAGTAGCCACAACAAGTATCAAAGTAAAATACTGTATTTTGTATTTTGAAAATACTGCTAAATACTTTTACAAGGAACCATAAGATTTCTTCGCAAACCTTCCGTCAATAGGCCTATTCTACCAATCATTTCAATTCTGCCAACTCATTCACCTCTACTCCTGCGCATGAGTAGGTATTCACAGTATTTCTGATACATGTATTTCAAATATGTATTTTAAATACAAAATTGTATTTTGTAATTTGTATTAGATGGGATTTATGAAAATGGGTTAATATTTTGTATCAAAATACTTTAGTGTCTTGTATTTTTGTATTTTAAAATACTGTAAAATACTTTGTAAGAAGTCTACATGATGACATCATAAAAATACGGCCTCAGATTGATGCTTTCTCAGTTATTTGTCTAGGCTTGAGATCAGAACAGAAAATTGATTAAGGTCATCAATGCTTGGAGTATGGATGGAAATTATGCACACATATAGAAAATAAGACACAAACGACATGGGTATATTTGAGAGCAAGACGACAATCATTGAAAATAATATAGTGCACAATGCCAAGACCAGTAATATATAATGGCTGTATAGTGTACAAATCGGCATCAGCGTCTTTGCTTAAGAAATTAGATGGAATAAAATATCAGCCCTTAAGAACAGAATGAGGAGCCTTCGGCACATGATCATTCTCAGTGCTTTAGCTGGAAATGCAGAGGAGGTTTAAAATAAAATAATTTAAAAAAAACACCTAAAAATGTACTGATGTTCACTAAAGGGGTAAATTGAGACTCTTCCAGTTGAAGAAGAACTGAAAAACTCTTGGGAGAATAAGTAAACTGCACAAATAATAGTAGTTTTAGATGGATTAGTGATGTTGATGCCAAGACAATAAGGCAAACAACCTAAAATAAGTTCTACAGTGGTGATATTTTTACATCATTGGTTGTTTAAAATGCAAGTAGGTGATCTGCAGGTGCTCTGTATAGTTAATGAAGAGGAAAGATGCCTGTCTAAAGATGTCAAAGTGGCACAATCCAGTATATTAGACACAAATATATAATAATACTCCAGTCTATACTCAAAATACTATTTTGTATTTAAAATGCGTATTTGAAATACTTGTATCATACATACTGCCCATCCCTGAATATAAATATTACGAGCGTTAACATTAAGTGAGCAGGTTACAATGTAACACCATGTCCTAACAACACGCTACGTGACGAGATTTGCAGTGATATGCATTTTGGCTGTTTGCAGCAGACCAACGCGAAATTTAAATTCAGCCATTCAGAAGCACAGAATAGTGCACTCACTGCACTTCATGTTAGGTTTATAATCCTAATTAATGCATATTAAACCTCTTTAACATTAATAAATGTACATGCCGAAAAACTGATATGTGTTGATTTGCACCAAGTTCTAAAGTTAAATTTCAAACGGTTTATTTTATTTTCAAGATCTGAGGTAAACCATCTGCTGCTGCTTTCAGTAGTATGACAATAAAAGTCATGTAAAATGGCATTCGAACTCACATTATTAGCATTTAACACTGAATAAACCACATGAGGTGTGTCTGAGATGATCATTGTCAGTTTTCCGTTGTTCAGCTGCAAGTAATAGCAGCCATTTCTAATATATCAATTCGAGGTGTTGGTGAGGACAAAAACTGCTTTTCATATAGAAAATATTCCTTCTATCATGTACCATTGCTTTTATATAGAACACGGTTTTAATCAGCCTTAAATCAGCCTTAAATCAGCCTTTAATCTCGATCTTCAGACTCGCTCTGGTTTGTCCTCAATGTGGCAACCTGCGCTTGCGTTTGTTTTGATCCAGGAATGCAATACCTAGTTCAACCACTGGGAGTCAAGCTGACATACTGCACCTTAAACGATAAGTAATAATGCAGCTCTGTGCAGTCTAATAAAACACAAAACACATTCAAGCGTTTTCTATAAAACTTAACACAGCAGGATGCGCTCCGTGTCACTACTCAAAGTTGCTTTATCTTTATTTCAAGAGTTCCCACTTAGATATGCTTGGCGTTTAAAGCAGGTTTGGCATGCTGTCCCGGGAGTGAACCCTGAGCTCGGAGATATTTGAGCCCAGGGCTCCCGCCCGGTCGATAAGCATATCAGGAGATCCGAGATCAGGTAGGTCTCGAGAGCTCCCCCTTTAGAAAAGGGAGGAAAAGGAGGAGATGGGGTGGAAGGGGGGATTTTTCCAAATGAAGATAGAGCAGTAGGGAGAAAATGATCCATTTATAGTAAACTAGGATCGCTCTGATTGGATTATTACTGATTACAGATGAGTGGCCAGACGTGCTCAATCATATCACGTGCTCCTCTCGAAATTAGTTTATGAAACTTCACTTCACATTCTTCAGAACATTTGGGATAATGTAAGTATATACGTGAGCCAAATATATAACACCATTGTAGTAGTTTTTGTATATTTTAATTTTAAAAAAGAATGAGCCTCTATATAAGTGAATGACTTACAGAAATAATCGTAATGGCTATAAAATAGGCTTTGCACTTTTTTTTGTCTACAAAATGAGATTTGCCGTTTTCTCTACAGGTTTTGTGAGATTCTCCCAGTCTCAAGAGAATGTAAACATGTAGTTACATTCTACTGCACGGCTTTTATCCTCTCTGGTAGCCATTTATTCTCGAGAGTGTATAAAATAAGTGCCCTTGTCATGGCATATCTGTTTAATGTGTGTAGATGACGTGTGTGTGGCAGTTCTGTTCCGTGGCCCTTTAAGAAGCAGTTCCTCTGACTGCTTCCAGGGGGCGGATGAGATGTGTGTTGCTGTTCTTGTAGTTTTGCAGCGGAGCAGCAGCGCATTACGGGCTTTGCCAGTGCTGGATCGCCCGGGCTGCGGGACGCGACGTCCTGCTCCGACATGGAACAGGGATCATGGAGGTTTATCGGGATGAACGCTGTGTCTGTTAGGACTCCTCCGTGCTGATTTGCAGAGGGACGGCTTGTGGAGGTATGGCTTGATTATTCGAGGACACTTTCGCGAACGCACAGCCTATCTGATCGCATTCGAATCAAAAGATTTCCCAGAACGGAAGCCGCGTTCTGAAACAATGTAACGTTCGCATTATGATGTAATGATACAAGGTAACGAATTCGCAACGCGACGTCATGCAGCAATGTAACAAATTCGAACGTCCGCTCTGTCTTAATGCGTTCGAACAACGGAAGCTTCATTAAACGTTAAGTATTCGCGCGATTCATACACGGATGAACCAACAATGCCCTCGAACGCGTTTGTAAACATTCCCAATCATCTCAAGACTTCGATTCGATCCTCAGAGTGTCCCGTATTGAAATGCGGACTTCAGAAGTGATCCATTAATGGCATGCACGAGGGCACTGCTGCTGTTGTGTTCCGAAAAGCCGTCCATACATCATTCATTTGAAGGAGTCGAGGAAATATGGCAGAGGAGATAGATAAGCCCTTGGCTGTGGACGTCGACATAGACCCTGATTTTGAGCCCCAAAAAAGGCCCAGGTCTTGCACATGGCCTCTGCCAAGACCCGAGTCCAATTCTGACAAAGCAGAACCTTCAGATGTGGGGATCATTCCTGAGGAAGAGGTGGATGAAAATGGCACTGATGATGCTTGTGCATCTGGTGACATTACAGGCGCATCAAAGCCTGCCAGTGTCACAGAACGAGACCCGAGTTCTGCTGCTGTTGTTCCTGCCATAGAAACGAATGCATCTGCCAATGATAAAGACATCTATGGCTCTCCTGTATCTTCCCAACACGCTCTAGCAGCATGCAGCGACTCCAGCATCAATGGTCTGATTCCTCAGCAGCCCAGAAAATCCTCTGCCCGCAGGAACGCCTGGGGAAACTATTCCTACGCCGACCTCATCACCCAAGCCATCGAGAGCTCGCCGGAGAAGAGGCTGACACTGGCCCAGATTTATGATTGGATGGTCCGAAATGTGCCATACTTCAAGGACAAAGGTGACAGCAACAGCTCTGCAGGATGGAAGGTACGTCAGGTCAAATGTTTTAACCTTGGCTTCCTTTTAACCCTTAACCAGTCAAAAAAATTATATGGATTCCAAGTAAAAAGATTTCCTAAATATTTTTGAAATATTTAATTCCTTTAGGATTTTATGAGATCTCCCAGGGAGATGTTGACTGTTTAGGGCAGCGTTTCTCAACCACGTTCCTGAATGACCACCAACACTGCCTATTTTCCAGGTCTCCTTAACCAAACACACCTGATTTAAATAATCATTTCATTAGCATGGCCTGAAAGACCTGTAATGGGTGTGACAGACAAAGGAGACATCCAAAACATGCAGTGTTGGTGGTCCTTCAGGAACGTGGTTGAGAAACAATGGTTTAGGGTATTAAAAGAAGGACCAAATCATTATTATTATTATTGCTTTTAATTATTTGACGTCTAAAAAATGAGATTCTGACTTTCCATCTCATTTTAAAAGCTGCCAAACATATTTAATTAATGATTTTAAACCGATTTCTTTTACATTATTAATTATAATTTTTCCACAACTGTTACGAGTAACAATAAATGTTCATTTTATTAACCCTACAAAAGCCAAGACCATAAAGGATTCATCAGACACTTAACTTATGGCTGTTGTCCGTCGTCTTATGACACAAAAATATAATTTTTTTTATCAAAACATGACCTAATTTTGATTCTAATGTTTGTATCCCCCCAATGCATTGCATATTTTATTTTTAAAGTGCTGTATTTATGTTGTAAATATTAATTTATTGCTTCTATTCTTCTGTTTGGCCTCATAAAAAAAAATTGCAGGGTGGTCTAATGATGAAAACGTAGACCACTTGTCATGTAATGTGTGGTTTGCTGATAAACTTACTACCGCTGTGCTCATGCCAAAGGGTGTATCAGCAGATAAATGGAGAAAGGTGCCACTGATAAAGGTGCCTGCTTGCCTCATCATTTCCTAGTATTGAGGTCTGATCATTTGAGGTTTTTCATCAATAAAACCAATACGATCACACCCTTTTCTCTCTTAATCATGAAATTTGAAACTCGCCAATGTGCATAGAGCTCCACAAGTCTCTCTTTCTCTCATCCCTGCTTGATTTCAGGGATTACTTTGGCCTGGAAAAGCAATTTATCCAACATGGAATCAACTCTAATGAATTCTCCTAGTATAGCTGGATTTGAATTAGAGAATAACCCCGGGAAATCCCTGCAGATGCGAAGCTGGTGAGCCGCTGCTGCTGTTGTGCAGATGTTGTCACATTTAAACATGATTTGCCACTTTCGTAAACAATCTCTGTGCATTGAGAATTCTTGATTAGTGCGATTTGAATATAATAATTTGCACTGGTTTTACGTTGTTTATATGTTTTTAAGACTCAAAAAATTCTGATAAGCAGTGCAGATTAACAACACACAGATAAAACAACATTAAATACATAATAGGTGATTTAAATACTTTTATATTTGCAAAGAAATAATATATCTGTATACATAATTGCAGTCCAAGTAGATTGTAGTTACAGTCATCCGTGCTCGATGCAGATGAAGCCGTCCTGCAGAGTGTTTGCATCTGCCTGCCACTGAATGAGGAAAAAAAGAGAACCATGGGCATATCGTGAGTGTCAGGGCTGCTATTGGCTGTTTGGTCCCCACCTCCACTTCCCATTGGCTGTCTGCTCTAGCATAAGAAGCAATCAGCTGACTGGAAACTATGTAGGTCAGTGTGTAGCAACGTGTGAAGAGCTTTGGTGTTTGACTCTGAGATCCAGCATTGTGTGTAAACTGGCAGCGCTCCAGTTCTGTCCTGAGTGGTGCTTTGCTCTAACAGGACTGCATCATTGCTTTCAGATGATTTCAGACCCCTCTTTTCATCTATTATGGTTATTCTTCGTGGTTGTATGTTGATGTAATTCAACCGAAAGATGAGCCACAGAATGGGTTCAATAATTGCAATGCTAAATTTTTAATATTTAATTCTATGGGATACTAGTGTGAAAAATGTATAACCAAGTAAATCTGAAAAACAATTCGCCTCAAAACCAAAAGAAAGAAAAAAAAACAATGTTTAAGTAGATACAAAATAGATATATTAGTCTTTGTAGCATTTATTTTGTGACTCATAATAATCTCCTCATATTTTGAAGGTTTTTTTTTAACAACATTAAACCAAATGTAGTTAAACCAAATGTAGATTATATTATATATAATCTTAACTGCAGTGTGTTTACTCGCCATGAAAATAATCATAGAAGCTGGTATGGCATTAAAGGAACAGGCTAATTTTAGACTAATTCAACTCATCTAGAGTTAAACAGTTGAGTTTACCATTTTAAAATACATTCAACCGATCTATGGGTCTTAAGGGAGGACTTTTAGCTTAGCTTAGCATAAATCATTGATTTAGATTAGACCATTAGCATCTTTATTTATTTATATATATATATATATATATATATATATATATATATATATATATATATATATATATATATCTTTTCACTTTTAATGGATAGGACAGTAGAGTATTGACTGGAAAGTGTGGAGAGCAGAGAGAAGGAAGGATCAGCATAGGACTGTGAGGCGGGAATCGAACTCGGAGCCCCTGAGTGCATGTGTCCACGCATTAACCACTGCACCATTGGCGCCAACAAACATTAGCATCTTTAAATGTTCTCTACTGTTGTTAAATTGAGTAGTAGGGCCGATGGAAGTTTACTAGGAACTATAATCTCGTTTCAGTGTAATAATCAAGGAACTTTTACTGCTGTACTTTGGCTGTAGCAAGCACAGTGATATTACACAGCACCTGAATATAGTGCCTAGCTAGGTATCTAGGTAATAGTGCTGCGTAATATCATTGCAACTGCTAGATCTGGGTTGCAATTGTTTTTGTTTATTTCTCCTTTTTTATGATTTCTATGGCTTTATTTACATAAAAAAAAATAGTAAAAACCTTCCATTATCCAAAAAAAAAAAAAAACATGTAACAAATCGATAATGTTCACACGCTGTATTCTGCATGCCAGATTAATTGTTGACAATATATAATGTCAGCATCGATATCGCAATCGGATCATTCACCATAGTCACATCGCGAGTATATACAATATTGAGTCTGGATTATAATTATAAAATATAATAATAATAAAAATGTTTTATGCTAACAGAGCCTAGTTTCTCTCTAGTTTTTTTTTCCCCTCTTCACTTTTTCAATTGTGAATTTTCTTTATTTATTTTTTCCCCTCTCGCCACTGGCTTGCTTGGATCGGGACTTGTGGAGCTGTGCTTCGGTGGTTTGCTCTACAGTGTTTGAACTTTTAGCAGTGAAACTTAAACCACACTAAACTGAACTTCAACTCTGAAATCTGGACTTTACTGTTAAGCTGCTTTGACACAATCTAAACTGTGAAAGCGCTATATAAATAAACATAAATTGAATATATGTATGAGCAATACAAGTAGCAGTGCGATATGGCTGTATATCGTGTGTTGGCTCGAGGCAGCAGGCCAAGTGCCTTGGTGCCCCCCACCAGTGATGATATACAGCCATATCGCACTGCTACAAGTGTGATGTTGCGTTTATACAACAGTTCCATGACATAATCATGTTTATAAAAAAGAAAACACAGTCTCAAAAACCCTTTTGTACGAGGAACTACTTTCTTCTGCCACTCATTCACATCTGCATCTGACCTTCAGAACAACAGAAACCGCCACTTTAGAACTAGTATTTGAATGATTCTCTAGCGTAATGTCTAAAGTGATGACAAAACAGGTGATTTTGCTCACATTTTAAGATTATAAGGCTGAACAGCATGGAAGGCCATCAGTCTACAAAGTTTCCCAGTATTTCTCTGTTGCAATTGGGATTTCACAATAATTAACCCTATAAAAGCCAGAGCAAAGCAAACACTTCCAGATTATGTGGTATAAATACTGCACTACAAAATACAAAAGAGGGAGATCAACTCAGAATGTCACTTTCCTGATTTTATAATGATTTGTTCAGCTGTAGTTTGAAATTTACGCTGAGAAAATGCTGTTTTTCTCCTTTAAGGACTTATGCGGTTTCTGTCGCCATCTTGTACCGCAATGTCAACCGCGCACTGTATCCGATGTGCCGAAATCATAAATAATTTAAAATAGGCACTATCCTTATAAATAAACTGAATATTTGCAGTCTAAACAACTACATTCTCTGCTAAAAAAACTCAAAAATACATTATGTTGTCCAACAACAAATATTTGTCAAAATGTAGAGCGTCCTCTGCTTGTGTTTGTATGTGGGCGGAGTAATACACAATAGTGAAGAGACTGTAAAAGTGCTGTTATTTGCAGAATATCGCAAGGCTATCAACCAATCAGATTCAAGAACCTGACAGAACTGTTGTATAAATATATTGGCTGTCAAGTACTCGCCCCTATCTATAGACTCACAACACATATAGATGTCCTGTTGGCCTACAGGTTAATGATCAATCCTCTTAATGCTATATTTACAGATTTAGTGTCCAGTATCGGTGAGCGTTCTCTGTTACAGTTGTGCCCTTGTTTAAGTTGTTTAACCTTAAGATGATTGAGCAGAGCTGTAGCTGAACTTACTTTTTATTTATCATCACAAAGCAGGTCAAACACCATTTCTGCATCTTGCTTTTTTTTTTTAAATACCTAGACTAGAATAGTTTAAATTACTAAAGTGTAATAAACAAATAGAATATTAAGGCGGCGCAGTGGGTAGTGTTGTCACCTCACAGCAAGAACCTCGCTGGTTCGAGCCTTGGCTGGGTCAGTTGGCATTTCTGTGTGGAGTTTGCATGTTCTGTGTTGGTGTGGGTTTCCTTCGGGTGCGCTGGTTTCCCCTACAGGTCCAAATATATGTGCTATAGGTGAATTGGGTAAGCTAAATTTTCCTTAATTTATATGTGTGAAGTGTTTGGGCCTTTCCCAGTTATGGGTTGCAGCTGGAAGGGCATCCGCTGCGTAAAACATATGCTGGATAAGTTGGCGGTTCATTCCACTGTGGTGACCCCTGATTAATAAAGGAACTAAGCCAAAAATGAATGAATGAATGAATAAATATTAATTAAATGCGCCTTTTGGTTGTTAATAGCAGTGGTTCTCAAACTGGGGGTCGCAGAACAATTTTAAGGGGTCGCATGAGTGATGTAAAAATTGTGTAATTTTCAGTGATTAAAATAGATATTTTTCATTATTGAAAGCTACAAACAAACATTTTCAGATTTTTAAAAAGATATTACTGATTAGTGTTTGGGAAAAATGTAAATCAAACATCATAACTGTGCAGTGACTAACTCGCTAGTTATCACTACAGCACGCATCTGCATGTGAAAACCACAACTGCAGAGATGGATAAATTTGTAATTCGCAAATCTAAAAATGTTGAGGAAACTGTGGACAGTTTGCCCGAGTCATCGGAACCATCTACTTTGACTAAGCATACATGTAAGAGCAAGACCCCGTCAGACCAAAGTGAAATCATCAAGTGTGGATTCACTTGCTCTATCAACAGTACCCATTTAACGGTAAGCCAAAATTATTTTAATGTATAGTAAATATAATTAAAATACTGTGAACAGCTTAAAAGAAGTTATTTTAATTGTTTATATATGCTTTGGTAGTGGGTGGTCGCGAGTTCTTGACGATCTTACATTAGCGGTCGCTGGCTTAAAAGTTTGAGAACCACTGGTTAATAGGATAGTTCACCCAAAAATGAAAACTCTGTCATCATTTACTCACTGCACTTTCCAAACCTATTTGACTTGTTTTTTTTCTGTCGAACACAAATTAAGATATTTTGAAATGCTGGATTCTGGGACCCATTGCCTTGCATAGTATGTTTAGTAGGGCTGAAGGATTTTATCAATTCTGCGATATAAATCGATTTTTTTTTTTTTCCCAAAGAAAGTATCAATACATACATACATGCATACATCCGGCCATCTGCGCAACCCTGCTCTCGAGTGAAGTCAGGAAGACTGAAAAAGATCTGTGCACACTGACTGAGTCGGACGTGACATTTGATGTTTTGGAAAAGCCATGGTACTACTATGTTTACTTTCATGGCAGCTAGACTTGCTACCTCATGTTTTTTGTCAAGCTAAAAAGATGTCAAAGAAACTGTTCAGAACAGGCCACTTGCACTTTAACTCTCCATTGTTAATTGCAATGTTGAACTTTATTTACTTTTCAAAGGCTTGTAAGCTACAGTTTGCACTGTTTCAATAAATGGAGCAAATTTTCTCATCACATCTTTAATTAATTTTGTCCAGCTATTAATTTTGCAAGCTGTCTGATGTTTAAGTTTATTTCAATTAATTAAATCCAAGTAAATTAAACACTCCCAAGATGTCACCAAAATCACTTTGTCCCTTTTAAATCTATCAGAAAATGATGTAAGTGTATCGAATGATATAGAATCGTATCCAATCGTTGGCTAAACATCGTGATATATATCGTATCGTGAGCTGAAAATCGTGTATCGTATCGTGAGATTAGTGTATCGCTACAGCCCTAATGTTTAGTGAACTCAAATTAAATTCAAATCATCTTCTTTGTCTAATAGAGGAAAGAAACTCATAAAGTACCACATGAGGGAGAGTTTACCACATTTTTGAGTGATCTACCCCTTTAAATTGACCGTGGACAAAATAAATATTCAAACTGATTTGATTCAATTTGCCATTTAAGATACTCCTCTCATTGCAAGCCAAGTTTGTAATGATCTGTTTTGTAATCAATGCACTGATGATTGACAACAAACAATCCGATGAACGGGTCTTAGATTAGATTCTCAATCCAATCAATTCAGTTAGCCAGCTTAACAAAGCAGAAAAGGGAGAACTGCTTACGCACTTTAAGAAAGAGTTGGGATGCAAGTTGTTCTTGGAGAGCAAAATTGTCTGAAATCTGTGACAGATTAAACCCCGTAATAGGCTTTAAAGCAAAGGCATTAATGCAAGTTAAGTGTCATGAGGTCGACCCATTCGCTCTTACAAGTCCAAAGGTCAGTAAAGTGATGTTCATGGGACAGTGTTAAGTAGAGTCCAGCTTTCTTCAACATGTCACAAGCTCTGCGTCTGAAGAATTCACACCATTTTTAGACTTGGAGTGCTTGAAAAGAGGAAAAGTGTGTCTCGCTTGTGAATTTTAGCACATCTCCTGATGCTGCATTATGGATCGCTGTGCCTTCTGTGCTGCAGTCTACATTAATATAGCTTCACTGCACTGCACTCTTACACTTTGAGCAATCCTTCAGTTGCATATTGTGTAGCTCTAAAATAAAGCTGAAGTTAGAATTATTAGCCCCCCTGAATATTTTTCCCCAATTTTGGTATAAGGCAAGGCAAGTTTATTTATATAGCACATTTCATAAACCGTGGCAATTCAAAGTGCTTTACATAAACTGGAATAAAAGAGACAAGTATAAATAAAATAAAAACAGATGAAAACAGAGTAAGGAGTTTTTCCATATTCCAAAACACTGGTGTATCATATTTTCTCAATTTACACTGGGACTTCCCCGTTCTGGTGATCACCCCCCTCTGTGGACTTTTTCGGTACCTATTAATCTATTGGACGTCTCCAACAGATTCGGTTTTTCACCTAAAGTCGAAAAGTTAAGCTTTACAGCTCTAATTACATGCCTCCCAATTTCAACTTTTAGAAGTAAATCACACAGGCCCTGATTTTAACCCCCTCCCAGGAGTAAATCGCTTTAGCTAGCCAAACGTAATAAAAGGTCTTGATCTCAGCCAGACGCCAGGGACTTTAATGGAATTTCCAAACATAATAGTTTTAACAACTCATTTCTAATAACTGATTTCGTTTATCTTTGCTATGATGACAATACAGAATATTTCACTAAATATTTTTTAAGACACTAGTATTCAGCTTAAATTGACATTTAAAGGGTTAACTAGGTTAATTAGGCAAGTTAGGGTAATTAGGCAAGTCTTTGTATAATGATGTTTTTTTTTTCTGTAGACAATCGAAAAAAAATATTGCTTGAGGAGGCTAATAATATTTAGCTTAAAATTATTTAAAAACTGCTTTTATTCTAGCTGAAATAAAATGAATATTTTTTTTTCTGAAGAAGAAAGTCTTATTTTAGGAAATACTGTGAAAAATCCATTGCTCCATTATATTTGGAAAAAGAAAAATAAATCACAGGAGGGCTTATAATATTGACTTCAACTAGGGCTGTGCGATAAAATCGGTGTTGGTATTTATTGACCGTACACCATTTTCAATAATGATAAAAAAAAAGTTTGGTATGACGCGCTATAGTTTTATTTAAATGCAGCTGCTGAGCGCTTGGAAGCAATGCCAGTAAGCTTAGGGTGTTTGCAATTTCTAATGGCGGTGTGGGACTTGCAGGACATGGTGTCATTTGGGGCCTCATGTACGAAGACTTGCGTTGAGTTCATACAAAAACATTTGCATTAAATTCAGATGTATAAAACACTGCACACGCAGAATCCCACGCATATTCTGAGCGCACGTGCACGAGCACAAAACCCTTCCTGCCTCCCCCCCCCTAATAAATATGGTAATGACTTCACTTTGGCAAAACCAAGTGCAAAAGCAGGCAAAAAGAGAAACTTTGAACAGAATGTGAATTGGAGGGCTCCTTTCGGAGGTAGACCGGAGAACACTGTTATTTGCAAGTTTGTCCTCCAGAATTAATAGAGTGGGAGAGGAGTGATTGAGTGGGAGAGTTTAGCTGACGCAGTTAACGCAGTGGGGTCTGAACATCGCAATGTGAGTAATAAAAAAAAAAAAAAGGAATGGTCCGATGTAAAGGTGTACAATTTTGTGGTGTCTATTTAGGCTAAGTGCAAATAGCACATCTCATTGGAATGAGCTAGTCGAGTGATTCCCGTTCATCACTGTTTGATTGACATAGACAATATAACTAAAGACAGCGACAAACAGCAGCGTGAGTGGCATAGCTCATTAAACACATAGCAACATGTTTTGACACGATCGATCATGAACCCGGTACGAATGCAGCGTTTAATGAACTCATTCTTCGTTTATTCCCCCACTACATATCAGATTTTGCCTACTCTTCATCACGAGAAAGTAGGAATCATTAATAAGTGTGTGTATTATGCAGATCACTCCGATTACATTGGGAAAACCGCCAATCCTTGCAAATTGCGCATTTTTTTGCATGTTTGGCTGGTCAACTGCGTGGTATGGAAGCCTTATTTACCTGCTAGACATGCGGATGATCCAGTCCCATACAGCTGCCATTGCACGGCTCAAAGATACTTTGTAGTGTGCAATTTACACAATTGCCTCTAGGAGTCGCCAATGGAAAAAAACAAACGCACAAGAAAACTCGTACGCCAGACATGAAGTTGGCGTGGACCAAGGCACATTCTCACGTTAATTTCATCGTTAGTAAATCCAAACGTGAACATGAAATCTGGCGTACACAAAGTTTTTGTACGTACGCAGCATTGATGCATGAGGCCCCTGAGCTTTTCCGAATGCCATGAGCGCACCACGCTTCATGTACTAACCAATCTGCTTCACTCTTTGTATGGAATATACACATTTCAGTAATAACGATAGACAAATTACCTCAGATAAACACAGAGCACTCAAACACTACAGTGCTTTTTACTTTTCTCCATAAACTTGTATCGAAGCTGCAGTCGTTTGTCATCCTCTGAGAAAACGGTTGATGGTCGCCTTGTTATGGAAAGACGCCAGGGGCCGGTTGCACCAGCAGTGCATAACTTAAAACTTAGCCTAGTTGTGACTTAAATAGACACTGTTACAATTTACACACCACTAAATATTTTTGTGTTGCACCACTGAACTTTAAATGTAACACTATGTTTTAACTAAATCTTAACGGCAGCCACCCCCCATGTATAACGGAAAAGAGATGACCACGAGATTAGTTTACATTCAGGAGCTTGCGATCATATTGAAGAATCACCTCCCTCTAATCACAGCCTTATTTTCCTCTCAAATCTCACATTTGTTTCGGTTTGTGAAAAGAGTTTGATTCTCTATCAAGGAGTGTTTTTGTTAATTGTAAATAAAACGAGAATTTCTTCATCAATTTCTTTCGTTTTTCTTGTAGGATATAAAAAAACAAGTATGTTTTGATTACATCATGTGTATTCACGGCTTTCGATGCAGGTGTGTGCGTCGTCTGTTATTAGTGACTGACTGTAATTTAATTTACTATAAAACGTAATTTGTCATGTAATTTTCATAATACAGTCATATATAGATGCCTTAGTTGCAGAATTTTAAAGCAGTTTAACGATTTAAATGCATTTTTATTGGATATTACGTCATTTAATGCGCCTACGAATGACTTTACGGTAAATCTTACAACCTACTAACTATGGTTTGCCCTAAAAACATGTGGTGCAACCGAACTGAGAACAAATTTAGTTACAAACTAGCTAGTAGTTACTAAGCCCCAAGTGTGGACTTTACGTTCCAGTTTAAGAAAGAACTTACGAACAGCTGGTGCAACCCCACCCAGGGGAGCACGAGCGCAAAGCACATTGAAAATGATTAAGGAAACCCTACGCACTCGCGCTTGTCGCTTCAGGTCAGAATAACAACACGCGAAATGTGCCAACACTGAAGGGATTGTGGATTTTTTGGTTTCTTTTCTTGTGCATCCCAGCTACTAGCACCCCATCTGAAAGAATTTTTAGCATAGAGTTAATGTAGTCATTATTCACATCACCTGTTGAGCTACCTTAAAGATTGCTTTGATTGTTCAGCGTTTACACTTTACCTTTTCACACACTATTGTAACATTTTATTTATCAAGTTTGAGTCCCTTTAACACTTATGTTTATTTTATTATAAAGAGATCAGATATTTATTTTTTTGTATTTTTGTTTTTGACTATTAAAACTATTTGCCTAAGTAATATTGGCAAATTAAAATAAAGTGGTTAAACTAATATTCCCAAATGTATTGTTAAACAATATTCAATAATTATTGATACCAAATGATATGAAATTTATTTATTTATGATTTGTATGATGGGTAAAACAAAGACCATGCGGGTCAGGTAGTTGAAACGGTAGGCTACAAATAATTAATTCATTATGAATTAATGACTATAATATACTCGCTCCATCAGGCTCTTGGCTTTCAGCACCGCCCACGCTCGTCACCACTACCAAGCCGACTAATCAAAGAGCTTGCGCTTTGCGTCATAGCAATGTGTAAGTACATTTTTGAGAGGTGCGCAACACCATACGCGTGTGCTTGACACAAAAGTATTAATCCGCTTTTGAACAGGTGAACAGTTAATCTGTGCAAATGAATCCACCAAAAAAAAAAAAAATTATTTATATATATATATATATATATATATATATATATATATATATATATATATATAATTTCGTTAATATGTAATCAAAGTCTGAGCATCTGCTTTTGTGCTTGGAGTGGGCTGTCCTTCTTTGACATCAGTTTGACTCTTCAGCTACAGCAATCTTAACCAGGCCCCTCTTTCTTTCAGTTTGCTATAAGCGAATGATGCGTAAAATGTAAAAGCCACCCTTACTCAATATCAGTTTCAGGTGGAAGTACATCAACATACTGAAATAAGTCTCAGAAACTTCCAGTTCATACAGAAAGATTACAAATTACACACAACCTGACAAAAGTCATGTCGCCGATTCCAGTTGTAAAGCAACGATTAATTACTTTGTCTTCTAGTTTATCATTTTTTTTATGGAAAAGTGGCTGAAGGTAGTTTTATTTTTTATATTTTTTATTTTTTTCATGAATCTTCTGTTGAAATGCATGTTCCAGGATTGGCCAGCCCAGTCACCAGGTATGAACATTATTGAGCATGTCTGGGGTAAGATGGAGGAGGAGGCATTAAAGATGAATCTTGATGAACTCTGGGAGTTCAAGAACGCTTTCTTTGCCATTTCAGATGACTTTATTAATAAGGGATTTGAGTCATTGCAGAGATGTAAAGATGCAGTCCTCCAAGCTCATGGGAGTCACAAAATATTCATTCTTTTTCTACTGCAGCATGACTTTATATACTATACTGTGCATTATTTCTGTTAAATGACTTTTGTCTAAGTCAGATCTTACTGTCCTAATGAAATAATTAAAAATCAAGGCATGATCATATTTTATTTTGGTAAAATAAGCGTAATCTAGAGGCCTTTGCCTTTCATATTAGTCACTTCTGATACCAAATGATCAACTAGAAGTCAACTTATTATTTGGTGTTCCTAGAACTTGGATAGGCGACAAGATTTTTGTCTGTTAGTGTATTTACATTTATATACAATGAAGAATATACAGTGTTATTTTACATTTCATTATACAATATATGTATCTAAATACTGTTTGACTCCCAGAAAACTATAAAGCACTTATTATTTTATGTATATCTTTGCTCTACTGTCTTTATCAATGCTTGTGATTGGTTTATTATATTACAGTTTAATATAGCAGAGGCACTGTCCTACAAAATCATACCAATTACTCTATATTTTTTTTCCAAATAAATCTATTCAATTCATCTGTTGAAATTTTGCCCAATATCGCAATATGAATTACAGAGAAGTAAAATATATGCAGTGTCATGCAGCCCTACTTTATATTGGCCACCACATTTTGTTAATGTATAATATAAATGTTTATTCAGAGCTCCAAAATATGTTATTTCATTATTGAATAGACTGATGTTCCTATAAAATTGACTGTTTTTTTTGTTACATTTGTGAAAAACTAAAAGCCGAGCACTCAGTTCTGTAGTTGAACTGCACATTGCAGACCAATTATCTACACAGCCCAGTGAACAGAGCAGAGTGGGTTGATTTTACTTGTAGAACGATCTTGACCACAAAGCCCAGACCAATGAACTGTGTGTGTGTGTGTGTGGAGTTCAATTGGGTTCAGTTCATCTTTTTCCATTTTCTGTAAAGCTGCTTTAGATTTTGGGGCTGTCTTTGTTGAAACCGAGGATTTGTCAAATTAGAAAGCATTTTTAAATACTTAACTTACAGTATAGGCATTTTATAGAGTTACATATTAAAAAACAAGCAAATAAAAGTAATACAACAAACATCCCCAACACTTATTTCCCCTTTGCGATTTTAACAGAACACAAATAATGCTAACAGTTTGCATATATCAAGATTTGAGCCCTCAAAGCATCATCTAAATGCACAGAAGTCCATGTATAAGCTGTAGGGTCATACACTGCACCATTAAAGCAGTAATAAAGAAATACAGTACATCCACCTACAGATAGCTCTCTGCTACTCTCACATGGTCACACACTGAAGCCAAGCAGGGCTGCGCCCGGTCAGTACCTGGATGGGAGATCACATGGGAAAGCTAGGTAGTGGTATTAGTGAGACCAGAAAGGGGCATTCAAACTGCGGTCTGTGTAGGTCCTAAAACACCCAAGTATTGCGATGGGAACACTATACTGCTCAGTGAGCTCCGTCTTTCGGATGAGACATTAAACCGAGGTCCCAACTCTCTGTGGTCATTGAAAAATCCCTGAATGTCCATCGAAAAGAGTAGGAGTTTAACCCCAGCATCCTGGCCAAATTTGCCCACTGGCCTCTGTCCTTCATGGCCTCCTAACCATCCCCATAAGATAATTAGCTTCATCAACAATTTTCTAACCCCTTTTAGGAATAGACAATAAAGGTTTTTGAAGTTGAAATGAAAACTTTTTGCTGGTGTGGCCGAAATGTATGGTTACTAAAATGCTAGTAAACGATAGTAAACATGAAAATATCATTAAAAATACCTCTGGGGATTCTTTATCTATGGGATCTCAAAATACTTAAATGATTTTGAAAATTGTCATCATTTACTCACCCTTTACTTGTTCCATACCTTTTATTTCTCTGTTGAACTCAAAAAAAGGTGTATTGAAGAATTTTGCAAACCTGTAACCGTTGACTTGCCTAGTAGGAAGAACAAATACTATGCAAATCAATGGTTACCAACATTTTTCACTATATCTTCCTTCATGTTCAACAGGAGAAATTCAAACAGGTTTGGAACAAGTAAAGGGTGAGTAAATGATGACCAATGAATTAATACATTTTTGGGTGAACCATCCTAAATAACCCCTACTACTGTAAGAAATGTTAAATTTCTAAATATGTAAGAAAGAGAGACCGAAAGAATGTTTTTTTTTTTAGCTATACACATGGACTCTATTGGTCAAAAGAGCCATGACTCCTTAATCTCTGGATAAAGCAATCAAGTCATAGTGGCATTGTCCCTCAACGCACATTGTGCTTCATTGAGTCAGAGACTATTGAGGCTTGAACATTAGCCTATTATTTTGCTCTTTAATGATCAGATAGTTAATGTTAAGTGTTTCAGGCACGTCCAACGATGCATGGGCTAACCTTCTACACTTCTCTTTTCACAGAACTCAATACGGCATAACCTGTCACTCCACAGTCGCTTCGTCAGAGTGCAAAATGAAGGAACAGGAAAGAGTTCATGGTGGATGGTCAACCCTGATGGTGGAAAAGGGGGCAAAGCTCCACGCAGGCGTGCAGTATCAATGGACAACAGTAATAAGCTCATCAAGAGCGCCCGTGGTCGTGCTGCAAAGAAGAAAGCTGCTCTGCAGGCCACCCAGGACGGAAGCTCTGAGAGTTCCTCCAGTCTGTCCAAATGGACCGGCAGCCCCACGTCCCGCAGTAGTGACGAGCTAGACGCTTGGACAGATTTTCGTTCTCGCACTAATTCTAATGCCAGCACCCTCAGTGGACGTCTTTCTCCAATTCTGGCCAACCTGGAGGTGGATGAGGTTCCCGATGATGACTCTCCTCTGTCACCTATGCTATACTCCAGCCCCAGCAGTATGTCTCCGTCCACTGGGCTCACCGAACTGCCCCGTCTAGCTGACCTTGCAGGAACTATGAACCTCAATGATGGCCTCTCTGACAACCTAATGGATGACCTTCTGGACAACATCAGCTTGACTGCTTCGCAGTCTCCGGGCCAAGATGAGAGTGGAGCCAACCTACAGGGAAGCCCTGTGTTTACCTTCAGCTGCTCTGGGAGCAGTCTGGCAATTCCCTCCGGCAGCTATGGCACCAACTCCATGTTTAGCCCTCCATCAGTCACTGGGCTGAGACAGTCTCCAATGCAAACCATCCAGGAAAACAAGCAGGCAACATTCTCCTGCGGTTCCCTCTTTAGCGAGCAGAGTCTGCAGGATTTGCTCAGCTCTGAGTCAAATAGTCGCAGTGATGTCCTTCTTACCCAATCTGACCCACTTATGTCTCAAGCTAGTGCCTCCCTTTCCTCTCAGAATGCTCGTCGCATTTTGTTGCGTAATGACCCAATGATGTCCAACCAGGCTGGGCCTGCAGGACAAGCAGGGTTTAAAAAGGCATCGCCATCTGGATGGCGGATGAACTGTGTCCCGAGCAGCGAGTCAGACTACCAAAGCTTGATGAAGCAACTCCAACAGTCTCCCTTCAGAAGCACATCTATGCAGCTCAACTCCTCCGATTCATTGTTGGCAGGTCTCAATGGCAGCGTGTCCTCTGCTCAGTCGGTGTCTCAGGACCGTTTCCCATCTGACTTGGATCTTGAGGCATTCAGTGGCAGTTTCGATTGCGATATGGACATCATCACCCGCAACGATCTGATGGATGCCGAAGGCCTGGAGCTCAGCTTTGATTCCCATCTCATCTCCTCTCAGAATGCTAACCTGACTTCAGGGAGCTTCTCCAGAACCAAACGAACCTCCTCCCAAAGCTGGGTGCCAGGCTGATCTAGCTAGGCCCAGGAATGTAGGGACGGGGCATAACACCGGATTTGAGCCAACTGTCCACTGTAAAGCAACTGTATATTATGCTGTAGAAAAGCTATTTGACATCCATTGGAATGAGTTTGAGTTAACGTCAATGATTTACCCAGTGTTGTAGATTTGTGGCTGTATGTTTTGTATCGAGGCTGGTTTGATGGACGTCATAAAGAGTTCCAACAGAATTGACCTTGTTTTAAGTGCTGCAGGTTACTCTATTTGCCAATGACAAGGTATTGAACTCTGCTTGAGTATGGTAAGTGGAGTACTGTAGAGAGAACTTGGCTTAGCCAACAGTACTTCCCTTACTCTATCTAGAATAAAAAATCTTTAAAGAAACGCTCCTCTTTTTTTGAAAATGGTCTCATTTTACAATTCCTAGAGCTGATCTCCAAGTCTGGGAGGAGCATTTTTTCGCTTAGCTTAGCATACATTATTGACACTGCGTAATATCATTGTGCCTGCTGCAGCCATTCTTATTTATTACACTGGGATGAGAGTATAGTCCCTAGCCAAATCAGCCTACACTCTCAGAAATCAAGGTAGATGAATTGTCACTGCGGTGGTACCTTTTCAAAAGGTACACGTTTGTACTTAAAGGGTTCATATTGGTACCTCAAAAGTATATATTAGTACCTAGAATTTTTAAGAGGAACACTTTTGTGCTTTTTAGGTACTAATATGTAGCCTTGAGGTATTAAAATGGACCTTTTAAGGTACAAATTTGTACCTTTTTGAAAAGGTACCACCCCAGTTACAGCTCGCGTACTTTTTATTTCTATGAGTGTAGAAA
The DNA here is from genome assembly GCF_903798145.1 of Danio aesculapii. NCBI lineage: Eukaryota > Metazoa > Chordata > Actinopteri > Cypriniformes > Danionidae > Danio > Danio aesculapii. The sequence continues at coordinate 46,354,437 of NC_079451.1, read as the reverse complement.
ATGGTCCAATTTAAATTTTCCGCCTGTTTTTGTGCAAACAACAGAAGAGTCAATTTAAATTTTAAATGGGAAAATTATCTGTTGGATCATTATTCAGTGAGAGGCTATTGGTCTAATTCAATGATTTATGCTAGGCCAAGCTAAAAGTGCTTCTGCCAGACCTGGAGATCAGCTGAATGGATTCAAAAATGGCAAAACCTCTGTTTAACTCTAGGAGGGTTGTAAAATGTGCCTGTTTTGTATGGTGTATGAGGGTGCCTACAAACTGGAGAATGCTTTTACGAATCCAAGCTTGGAAACCAAGCGGGATTGGTGAGTTCTCATTGGGATGGGCAGCTGTTGACAACCATGTCATATTGCATTAAAGCAGAAATGAAAATGTTTTTCCACTTTAACGTTTTTCCTTGTCATCATTGCAATACTTGATCCCCATTGAAGTCCACTCTAGTCTGTAGGTGCCTATAGTTTGTGGTAATTTCTCGTAACTTGTGATCAAGATGAGTAGATTTCTAGTCCTCACATTTAAACAAACACTTGCCTTTTGCCAAACTAGTCCTCAGGACAACTGCAAAAATGGCCTGTTTACAACACAAACTCTTGAGAATTCTGTTGTCTGAAAAATGGCCATGAAATAAGTCATTTCTCCAGTTATTTTATTTTTTCTTGTGAAACTATTATTTAAAAAAAGGGAAGAGGTTGTGTTATTTGTGAAACCAGTGATGATCATAATGTATCCTTGACTCCTTTTGCGGGAAAGTGAATAATGACATGATAAGCTATGTATTTAGTGTTCTGCTGTATGAAACTAGTCAGTGTTTCCTATGGATTTCCTAACACAACCTGTGCATTTATCCGAGTTCTTGAGCATCACCGCATTCACTTCCAATGTTAGCCATTTTAGAGTAGATTATAAGATATATATTTGTATTTATGTATGCGTGTGTATATACACACACAGACACTGGGCCTCTTTCATGAAGTATCCATAGCTTTCCGAACAATTTGCACAAATTTGTAAACCATTCTTTAGTTGGCGCATTCAGTGCGATTAGTGTTGTGTGCATGCACTGTGCACTATATATGTGTGTATACATGCATGCAACCATTTACCTTTAGAATAGGTTTACCAGTTTCTGTGTAAGTCATAGACTATGCTTACAGTTCATGATGGAGACCAGTAATGCTTACAGTGTGTGTGTGTATATACACAGACAAGTATTGAATTCATATGAACAGATCTAAATTTTGGAACGCTGATTAAGGACCGCTAGATGTTTGTGTATTTGTAGCAGGAAAAGAAAAATGAAGCTATGAGCATTTGGTGCTAAGTGAAATTGTGTTGGGTCAGTTTATATGGCTAGCATTTATGTGTACATATCTACACAAAATGGTGAGTGCTAGTAGAAAGTGTGTGACGGCGGTGTGTTTTAAGCATTATAATAGTTTTAAAACGAAAGGCAGCCATTTTGTAGTATTACAGCCTGTACGGATAAGCTATGTAAGAAAGCACCTACATTGTACTGTATTTCTCTGTTGATCTTGAACATGCCAGACAACCAAATTTGAGGCTAATGTAAAAAATCATGCAGCTGTTGATGAATTAGTAGTGCCATTCAGGGACGGCTTGCAGATGTTTGCGTAGGTACACCTAATGTTGTTTTAACACAGTCTCGAATGTACCGTTAGTTAAGGTCATCGTCACACCCAGAGTTTCCATAAGCCTCTTAAGCACTGATTTTTATAATCTGCTTTTTATAATCAGCTGGAGTTACAGATTTTAAGATGACTATAAAAAGTCGATTGTGCTGTTTACACCTTTTTGTTTACTTCATTTTAGATAGACGTCTGATAGTGTTTGGGGTAGGTCACAACTCTCACAAGACTACTATGTTTTTCATTCATTGTTAGAGGGAATTAACACAAATTGTGTAAGCGTAATATGCGTGTGTACCTCCTTACAGCACAATTGGCCGCTAGTTAGCATCCACTCGATGTTTGCTTGACTTTACCTATGTATTTCCATTTTGGATCATGTAAACAACGTAGTGTAAGGCAAGGTGCATGTAAATAAAGCTTGTACTACACAATACATATCTGCAGTCTTTATTTTAACTGATCACCAGAATGGACTATTTTGTTTTTATACATTACAAACAACATGAGGTCTCGGTGTGTGTTTATAGACTGTAAAAGATATGGATGTAGTGTCCGTGGCGTCACCCATAGGTTTTTAAAGAACCCAAAAGAAGCTACCAGTAGGCATGGCCAACCGTCGCAATTTTGTTTGCGCATCGTTGCACCACCCTGGGAACACCAAACAAGGGCAAAGAGGTGATGTGCAAGCGGAGCTACAGACGCCTGCTAGCATTTTGCTTAATACTTTATTTCCTGTGACTCGTTTGTGTTCTGAACACATGTGCTTGGTTGGATACTACATCTATATATAAGATATAGTATACAACTAAATATAAGTGTTTAGACTTTTAAAATCACTGCTGTAATACATTGAGCCACTAAACATTGTTCTTATGATGTTTTTCTACAGGAGGAAAACGCGAATTACGTCCAAACACTTCAGATGTAGTCTGTGTTAGTAAATGCAAGGCTACTTATGAAATCCAGGCATAACATAATGGCAACGCTTCAGATGACTGTTCTAGAGTCTACAGCTAATCAATCTATCAGATTCTGGAGTACATTACAGGTCTAAAGAAAAATATAAATAATCTTATATAAAACAAATACATTTATAGAGACGGTATACAAGTATATAATTTCACTCACCTGGGAAATGGGGGCAATTTTAATGGTTTGCGAGCACAATTAAGTGCACACAGCATGCCATATCATCTGAAAATTGTAAAAAATAATTCCAAAAATCAACTGACTGTGTAAAGAAACATAAAACAACACAAAAATACGATGTATATGCTGAGTTCAGCAGCTAATCTGCCGGAATCAGCTGAGGTGTCGGCGACCAGCAAGACCTAGCTGTCACTCAAGTGGCCACGCCCTTAATTATGCAGACTTAATATAACCTAATATAAAGGAAACGGATGAGTTCTAAAAAAAAATTCACCCCCCTCACAGTTGTCATGAACCAAAATCGTTCTTTGTACCAGGCTGTAAACACTTTTTTTTTTACTATAAAGTTGGCCATTTTAACAGTGGGCTCAATTGTAATTTCCTCCATATGGAGCCAGGACTAGCGGAATTTAGATGAATTGCAGTTTCAGTTACTTTCGTATGGGCTTCGCAAGGGAGAGCGGGAGGTTGCCGCTTGGTTTACGCTCTGCAGATTTAATCTGATTAAACTGAACTCTGGTGCATTTGCTGTGTTAGGGTGAATAAGTGTGAATGCTGCCATTTGAACCCTGATGTGCACCAAACAAGCCAGTTCTAAACAAAATCTGGTGAGGTTTAACTGAAGTATGAATGTAACAAGACATCTAAACAAATCCAACATGCTACAAGATGCAGCCATTGAAGGCCAAGAATGCTTATGAACAGCATGCTCATTTGCATTGCAGCAAATCTTAATTTGTGAGAGATTCCTGGCACAATTTGCACATTTTACACTACTTTTAAAGGGGTGGTCAACTACGATATCATATTTTACACTTTAGTTGATGTGTAATGTAGCTGTGTGAACATAAACAACATCTCTGAATGTAATACGCTCAAAGTTCAATGCAAAGGGAGACCTTGGCTTTTACAGAGTTAGCTTAGCAAAGCCTACAGTGAACGAAGTTAGGGGTCAACAAAAAAATAAAAATACATCCAGGCTATTGAGATCACAAATGCTTCAGGTTACGTGCATTCCCCACGCACACACACCCCGCGCAGCAATGGGGCGTGGCCAGAGGCTTTGTAATGTTAAAGCAGAGAAAGCTAAAATGCTGTCCAAACGCTGCTATTTCCACAGAGCTTGTTCAGTTTCAGTATTTGGGCTTTCAAAGGACACGGCGCAAAGAGAGAAGTGCTTAGTTTATTTGAATTATGTTCCAGAGAATTATAAAAAGATAAAGCTCTAGCATTTGACAAAAGAAAGCTTTCAAAATCTCTCCCAGTTCAGTGCTGGATTCGGCTAAAAACTCCTCAAAGGAGCAGCAGCTCCAACCATAATAGACGAAGCTGTGGATTATGAGCCACAACCTGTAAGTCTTTTTATTTGTTAAAATCGATTTATTACATGCACAGTGTCTAGCGTTCACTGTACGTTGTAGCGAGGACATAAACAAGGATGTAAACATTGGAAAATGCTATTTGTCACCCACAACAATTTAGCTACAAATTCATATTTATCAGTTAAACCGCTGTAAACACCCACAATCTTCAGCAGCTCTGCTGTGTCTCTCTATGTGGACACTTTCCATGTGTTGTACATCTCAAATAATGAACTCGTAAAAGATACGTGAACATTTCGTATTACTTACCTCTGTTTCACACTGCAAGCGCAAGCAGAGCTTGAGTGTTTGCCTTTCCACCCTGATCTCACGAGAAAACGTGAGTATTTTACGTTTTGTCAGTTTAGTTCAGTCGTACGATTTTAAAAAGGAGGTGTGGCACCTAACCCCACCCCTAAACCCAACCGTCATTAGGGGATGAGCAAATCATACTAAATTGTACGATTAGATCGTACGAATTAGCCACTAAATCAAAAAGTTACGAATTGCCGTGAGATTGTGTTGGCCTTTCACACCAACTGCGTCTGCAGCATGCAGCTCATCGGCAGCTGCTGCACAGATCAATCCATCTCTGTCTATTCTCTTTAGTTCCTATCTATCTATAAATACACTTTTTCAAAATAAAACTTTTCATCTGCACCAAGGCCCGCGGCAACTTCCTCCTATGCCGTTTCCTTAACCTGCAAGTCTTTATTTTACAAATTATACAGATCCTAAAGAACTGTCTGCTTCTCACGCTCCGAGGAGTGTCATTCATGCCTTTTTTAGGTGCACTCGGTCAGAAGACAATCGCCTGTGATATCATGTCATTTTGTTTTTGATCGTCAGCATGATGTAGGCCTATAGTCATAAAAATGTTTATACAATATAGTTGTAATGGTATTTATACATGATCAAACTAGTGTGCAACTTACTAAGCAAAACTGATACTAAAATAGTTTTAAATTTGGTTTTGTAGTTTGGGCCTAAATAGATATTTGTTGCCGTTTTTAATCTTTTAAGTTCATTTTATTTAATATATAAAAATCAGTGGTTTTATCGATGCATTTATTGGGTAAAATTGCTACTTTTTACTGTCATTCAATGGGCTTTTGGTCATTATCAATGCACTGTCACTTTAATTGAGCATGAGCAGCTTGGCAAAAATAGACCCAGCACCAAAACTACGCGCCACTGCTGCTTCAGCGACGCTCACGCCTCGTGCTGACGTGCTGCTTCTGCGTGCAGAATGAAAGCTCTAATCTGTTAAGATGGACGCCGAAAAAACCATGCACTGCTCACGCTCTGCTCACACTTGCGGTGTGAAATAGGCTTTACACATGCTTATAACCCAAATATATGTGAAAGAAAATTGTCAGATTTAGTTTTAGAGAGAAGGCATGAGGTTCAGGCTTAAATAGATATGGCTAACAGCTACTCTGACTGACAGTATTTACACAGCAGAGGCACAGCGTGTGCTAGTAGAGATGTGGCACTTTTCCTGGTGATGTACTGTAGATCCACGAATCACAGCACATTATATTAGCGGACCAATCAGACCCTCTTGAGGGCAGGCCTTGCAGAGGAACTAGGAAATATGACAGTCGTTTTCATGATAGCTGAGTAGCTGTTTATAATCAAAGTAAGATGGAAAAATAACGTGATTTAAAAAAAAATCGTCTTAATCGAATTATTGGTATCCATGTAAACTTACTCAGCGACTGAGTGTGGAATCATGGGAGTTGTTGGCCTGTCACAATAATATATATATCGATTTGTAGTGCAAACTCAGTAATTTTTCCCCACTCAATATATATTGTCCATCATGTTTACAGAAGATTACGCAGTGTCTGTCATCTCATCTAATCCCGGTTGGAGTTGTCAGTGAGAACGTTTTTTTACTAAACGTCAAGAAAAGGTGAATTTTTACAGAAAACTACTACCGGTTTTGAAGATGTGTCACAGTAAACTGTTTAAATCTGCAGTCCACTTCTAGAAAAGTTATGATTCATGAATAACATCAAAGCCAAAAAGCACATTTACATGTGGTTTTTGTGCCTTGAATGTGTTTATGCCAATGTACTGTAAATCCGGTTGTAGAATCATTATATAAACAGGCATAAATTGGTCTTAAAATTACAATATCGCAATATATAATAATATATAAATATATAAAAATAATCGCAATCATTTCTATGATAATATATCATACAACAAAAATGCCTTATCGTGACAGGCTTAGGGAATTGTGGTCTTTTTTTACATCCGATAGAATTTAAAGACAGCTGAAAACCTGTGTAGCGGCTTTCCAATTGCCGCTATTGTTGGTAGAGTGGGCAATTTTTAACGCGCAAAGTCAGAGTCCAAAGGCAAAATAGATGCAAATAAAAACGTCTTTATTTTCCAATCAACAGAATTACTTCATCACTTTCCTTAATCTATATGCACACTTCTCTGTTACCTTACAGAGCCCATATTATACATGAAATAGGGTCATATTTAGGTTGTAAGGGTCTCCAACAACAGTCTAATATGCATGCAAGGTCAAAAAACACTTTGATGGTCTTATAATCTGCATTTATTTTTACCTAATTATCCCAACGACTCCCCTATGATTCGTTCAGCGATTCATTTGTTCTCAAACCCCTCTTCAGCGCGAAGCTAATCTGCGCTGATTGGACCGATGACAGCCTGCTGCGATTGGTCGATGACACTGACAGGCTTCAGCGGGAGACAGAGTGAAATGCCCAGCTGCTAATCTACAATATAAAAGTAGTCACAGTGCATACACGCTTCATAGTGGATTTTGGCTGCCAGTGGGTGAATGTAAATACAGACGATGGACTAGAAAATACTGACGACTAACTATTTTATTGAGCAAAAAGTCCAAGAACTGGCGAGGAGATCTCCTAGCCCATCACAGTCAACCTGCTCTTTTCACACACACACACACACACACACACACACACAGGGCCGGCCTGTGCATAGCGGTGTCGGCGACACCTCCCTCACCATCCGCGTCCTCAGTTATATCCGCGAATAATAACCCCCCCACCGCCCCCGTCGTCAATTTCAACCGCGACCCGGTCCTCACTTTACTAACGGGTCCCTTTCGTTTTCACTATCGCGTTGAGGGCGGCGTGATCATCCTTTGCCTAGAGCGGCAGTTCAGCTTGCTCCGGTGCTACGCACACACATTACACTCCTCCCCAGAGAACACGACACACACGCCTAGAGCGCCAGTTTAGCTTGCTGGGTGCAATTTATACACCTCACCTCGAATCTGAGCTGAACTATTTTGAAACTTGACCGTTGCATGTGTGTAGAAACAGCTGACGATCCGTAATCAAAGTGGCACGCGGCGCGATTTCAACGTGGCTTTACACGCGATATGAGAATATAAAGAGTTAACCTGATACAGTACATGCGGTTACAAGTAACAAAACACAACTAAATACATAATTTGCAAGCTAGAGTAAACGAGGCAACAGTTTTAATCGCACGTACTTACACTTGTGAAATGGGGGTAGAAACTGATTCATGATGCACTGATCCATGTTCTGACAGTCTTTACTGATCCTTCCTTTAACAAACGGCCGATGAAATCTTCTTTGTAAGCATGTAGTTTCCAGAAGCACTCGATCTGCTCAAGGCTGGGCTATATTGCTGAGGTTTCATCTTTGATTAGACTGTCAAGAATATCCATCTGCACAGCGTGACTTCATTCGACCTGTGTCAGTGTGTGTCTCTGTGTGTTTGTGTGTTGCTTTTTTCTGTTAGTGGGCGGGGCCGCAGGTTTCAAATCTCCCAGGTTTGCGCGAGCAACTACTTGTGTTTCGTAGCCGCGTCATCACGAAACACCTAATGACTCGTTATCAAGACGACTCGTTTGAAGCACTATGAATCGACTCTTTTATAGATGAATCAACAGTTTTAAACACTGAACACTTACAGATTTAAGCCTTAGCTGGATATTTCACTTCACTTAGAGCTGTGTTACACACTATATGGAAGAGCATTTTCAAAAACCCGTAATATGGGCTCTAAGTTGTTACGATGAGTTGAGTTACGTTTCATTCCGTTACGTCACGGTCAAAAACTGTGTGCTTCCTACCAACATTTTTTTCCTCCATGCAGTGAAGCCACAGTTATATAGTCTGGTACTGACACCTTGTGGCCAATTGCCAATTTACAATGTATGGCTCCTACAACCTGTAACCGTTGACTTCCAAAGTATTTGTTTTTCGTACTATGGAAGTGGTCAATGGTTGCATTTTTCAAAAGCTCTTTTTGTGTGTGAGTGTGTGTTTAACAGAAGGAAGGAAGGATTGAAATAACATTATATAAAGGGCTTTTTTGGTGATGGCAGCTTAAAGACGCCTCTCATATGGAAAATGGAGTTAACTGCTTTCCTCAGGTGTGAGTCTTTCACAGACTTCAACAGAGTGTCAAAATCTTGATGGTTCTGTGGGTCTCGTCTATCAAATCTGAGCTTTAATTTGTATTTTCAATTGCATTTAAGTCAGGGGATTGGCTGGGCCATTCTACAGATTGACTTTCCTTCTTTTCCCCTTGGCTGTTTGGATCATTGTCTTGCTGAAATGTCCACCCTGGTTTCATCCTCCTGCTAATGTAGATGTTGGACTGAAGCAGCTGATATTCATTTACACTGAGGAAGGGCAGAGGGTTGCTGAAGAACTACTGAGAGATTTCAGCTGCTGTCTGGGCTTTCACTGCCTTTCTACACCTCCCTTTCTTCATGTGTTCAATACTTTGTCCCTAAGGCCTTTCATTTTATTACGCATAACTTAATTTGTTAACTAATTAGATTTGTTTTCTTTGCATATATGGATTTCTTTGCTTGTTACCAACATCTGGGGAAAATTTCAAGTCAACGGCATCTTTAGAAAGATGTTTACTGAGAAAAATGGTGACATGTTCAACACTTATTTTCCCCGCTGTGTTTTTATTTTAGAGGAACAGTTTCCAGTGTTTGTATCATGAATGCACATAGACTCTACTGATTAAACACCCTGTTTACTCTCCAGGCCATATTGCTTTGATCTGTTGTTAAAATATATTTGTATGGTTTAAGCAATCCTTTAGGTTATTTGACTTAAAGACTACATGTTTATCTTTGGTTTACAGAAGCTCACATTTGCTTAAGTACATAAAGTGATCAAAATTTCTCACCCCATTTTCTTCCTGTCACACCTTTGTTTTTTTGACACTTTAAAAATAAACCCTGATCACGATGTTTCCGTCACAGTGAGACTGATATGTTTGTGGTTTTATGTTTTGCATTCGATCAGATTTCTTCACTCTTATCACTCAGTCATTTCCAGTGATGGGAATAATGGTGAGTAATTTTTTAGTAATGAGTAATCAAATGAGTTACGACTTCCCCTGTTACAACTCCGCTACAATTAAATGTGCGTTACTATAATTGAGAACACTGAAGGCGTTTTCATGCGAGCACCATCTCTCTCAGCTATAGGACCTCTCTTTCTCTGGGGTGTGTGTGTGTGTTTGGGGCTGTGATGACCAACCAGTGATGATTGGTGTGTCTGTAAACGTGGTGTAACTGAGAACGTGATGATTGGCTTCAATAGAGTCCAGTTCCATTGTTTGCCAATCAGAGGCAGAGTAGTGCGGGTGTTCACACACAAGCATGCGTACAGTCAGTGGCACACACCGACCAGGAGTCAGAGCGATGGTAAATCCAGTGTTGGGCAATAGCGTTGCTATAAGTAGTGACGATACTAGCTTAACTACATTTTTCAGTAGCGGTAACGACGCTACTTTCTAAATCAAAGAGCTTTTTTTTGGTGCGTTACTGCCACATCTTGCTCTGATTGGTGACGTCGCCAACCAATTAAGCTAACATGAGAAATTTGCTTAATGGAAAGATGACTGAGAGAGAGGAGGTCTCTATCTATCTATCTATCTATCTATCTATCTATCTATCTATCTATCTATCTATCTATCTATCTGTCTGTCTGTCTGTCTGTCTGTCTGTCTGTCTGTATGTATATATATATGTATATATGTATATATATATATATATATATATATATATATATATATATATATATATATATATATATATATATATAGTTTACTGTAGTAAAGGCTAAAGTATACTATGGTAATTACTCTTAGTTCATGATAGTTACTAATGATACTACATTATGTAGTGTAATTCGTTAATAAAAAGTTGTAAATTTATATACAATATATTGCTTATTCCAAAATATTTCCCTTTAATATGAAATACTATAGTATTTTAAATGTGTAACACCTGGTTTTATTGGATTTTTTGTTTTTGCTGTTATATACCATACTTTGTTTCTATTTGGTACAGCATTCTATTTGCAGGGCGACGCAGTGGCGCAGTAGGTAGTGCTGTCGCCTCACAGCAAGAAGGTCGCTGGTTCGAGCCTCGGCTGGGTCAGTTGGCGTTTCTGTGTGGAGTTTGCATGTTTCCTCTGGGAGCTCCGGTTTCCCCCACAGTCCAAAGACATGCAACATAGGTGAATTGGGTAGGCTAAATTGGCCGTAGTGTATGAGTGTGAATGAGTGTGTGTGGAGGTTTCCCAGAGATGGGTTGCGGCTGGAAGGGCATCCGCTGTGTAAAACAAATGCTGCATAAGTTGGCGGTTCATTCCGCTGTGGCGATCCCAGATTAATAAAGGGACTAAGCCGACAAGAAAATGAATGAATGAATATTATTTGCAGTAAACAATTGAACTGAACAATTATGCCTCATATGTTTTATTGATCACTAAAATTTGATTGACTTGGATTTAAGTTGCTTCGATTTAAAAATGAAAATTGCACAAAAAGCTGCTTTTGCCAAGTAGCTTTTAGCTTAGTTTGCCTTTTAGCTTAGTTACATTTCCCAGAGGGTAGCTTTTAATGTAGTTAGACTACATTTTAAGTAGAGTAGCCAATAGCTTAGCTCACTATATTTTTCCAAGTAGCTTGCCCAACACTAGGCAAATCCAACAAGTTCAAAAGTAGCTTTTGCAAACTGGAAATATAAGCACCACTTTTCCCTCGTTGAGGGGAAAGGCAAGAATGTTTATGTATGGTGTAACTTATGCCCAGGAAAAAAAGAGTCTGATAAGTAATTCTAATTCAACGTACCTGATATCTGATAATTTTACAATAAATATTGATAATAGCACAATTCGTCCCTCTCTGCAGGTCAAGAACTTGGGTGTCATCTTGAATAGCACACTCTCGTTTGAAGGTCACATCAATGGTATTATGCATACTGCATATTTTCACCTGCGTAATATACCAATAACACAGCAATTCTCACCCATTCATTAGTTACTTCACGTCTTGACTATTGTAATGCACTTCTCACTGGGCTTCCTTCTAAACTTCTCCATAAACTCCTACTGGTTCAGAACCATGCAGCTCATGTCACACCACTTCTTTATCAGCTTCACTGGCTTCCAGTAAAGTTTTGTATTGATTTTTAAAATATTACTTCTCTCTTTCAAGGCACTTCATAATCTTGCACCTCAAAATCTCACCAAACTTTTCCATATTTACACCCATTCTCGTATCTTAGATCCGCCAACTCTTTCCCCCTAGTGCCACTCAATTAAGAACAATGGGAGCCTGATCTTTTAGCTCCTCGGCTATGGACCTCGCTTCCCCTGGATCTAAGGAGCAGTAATAGTCTTCAACTTTTAAATCTCGTCTCAAGACCTATCTTTTTAAGCAGGCTTTCCTTTGACTATCTTTTATCATGTAATTTTATTATATATATATATATATATATATATATATATATATATATATATATATAACTTATAGTAATACTTATTACAATAAACAGTAGTTTATTTATTTAGCAAAGGAGTAATGGGTTTATAGGTGTGCATTTTAACTTCTTATACATCAAATATGCACTACTAACTTCATTGAGACATGATGAATTCTTCTTTCATCATTTGCAATGTTTCCAAATTGCTTTGTGTGATTTTATAACCAATTTTTCTATGTCTTTTATCTATTATTTTCTATAAATATGTATGTATGGTCTTCTGACCATGACATGTTCACACTGAATGGTTATAAGAGACATGTTGGAATTATATGCAACATATTTAATTTATTCTCTTAGGTAAGGAGAGATCTCCACTTAAGTATCATACTTAGAGGGAAAACGTGCTTTATGCTTTATAAAGCTTGAAGCAATAGAATCAGTACTTGGTATCGGCCGATCACCAAGACAAGGAATTGATACTCAGTATCGGCTGCAAAATTCCTGGTCGAAGCATCCCTACCAATAACTCTTTTACAGAAGAGTGCCCAACAATGGACATTTCCCCTCAAAATGTTTAGATTTTGTCGCATGACTTTCAACCAGAGGTGACCCAGAGAGATGTCTGATGTCTGGACAGTTTACTACTTGCATTGAAGGCACACATTTCAAACCTCCTTATAGCTTTCCCCTCACTGAAGGGCATCCAGATTGTGAATGGTTTCCAAGGAGACTTGTCTTTTCAAAATGCATGAAGTGTTCTCTTGGTTGGAGCCCCTGTAGTCGTATTTGATTGCTGATGTTTTAGTCAGAATTAGTGTGTATTCACGCAATCACGCGCTCATTCACAGGCGCTGTACAATCAGTGTGATTGATTGTATTAAGGAAATCATTCACAATGTTGTGCTGCTCTCTGCAGGGAGGAAAACAACCCCTAGTGACAAAGCAGCGGCTTGTAAAATGTGCCCGCGCGCTCATTGGTGGAAGCGGCAGCTTGATGATCCACTCTGATTGGCTGATTCGCCGACCAATCAGCGCATCTGTATCCAAGTCAACTTGGAATGTTGAGCTATTTAAATCCAGAGAAGGTGGATCTGATAGATTGAATTATACATTAGGATTCGCTTGATTGAATGTATGCTCGCTCGCTGTGGGTGTTGAAAGTGACAAGCGTTAGCTGATATTTTTTAGGAGACATATTTGGTTTGCAGGATATTTCAGTTGAATACAAAGGTGACCAACCTGAAGCTGTGTTTATGTCTTGCATGTTATAACAAAAGTAAAAGATCTCTTTCGTGTGAAATCAGGTACATGTATTAAAAATGTAATGTTCAGGTAGACCTTTCAGACTGATTTGTCCTTTGCTTGTGTCAGCAAAATGAAATCGAGGCTGAGTTTTCATCGCCCTCTGCAGGTTAAAAAGACGAGTACATGTAAAAATATAAAGGTTCAAATACCTTGATTTAATAAGTTAAATTCTATAAATTAAATGTAAAATTGTGTATTAAAGTATGTCTTATATTTAAATATATTTTTGAATTATTTTTATATTTTTATATTTCATATAGTATTCATATTTCTTCTGGAGAAAGTTTCTTTTAGTTTGGTACAAAAGCAGTTTTAATTTTTTATCAAACTATTTAAATTGCACTTTAAGCTAAATACTAGTATCTTGCAAGCAACTAAAGCTAGAAAGCAACTTGCAAGCTAGTAAAATATTATGTCATCATGGCAAAAACGAAAGAAATTACTTTACTTAATCAACTTGTCGATTTTAAGGCAGTAGGTTTACTCACATCTTTTTTTGTAGATCATGAAATAATTTAATAATATTTGGTTCAGCTTAAACTCAAAACCCAAGTGAAATTGTATAAACTATATTTTTTTGTAATAATATGCAAAAGGTAGACAAATTTGGATCACATACAAATGCAAGAAAAAAACAAAACAGTCAGGTACTGGCAGGTGTGTGTGTGTGTGTGTATATATATATATATATATATATATATATATATATATATATATATATATATATATATATATATATATATATATTATACAACATGCATAAGTTGAAAATTATTATAGGTCACACATATCATTAAATGAAGCAAATAACATAGATATAAATAAGACAGAAACATATCAGTCTTAAGGAGTGACAACAATGATAGTAATGTAATGATAGAAATAATGACAGTAAAAAAGGACAACGGTAAAAATAACAACAACAACAACAATAATAATTCTACAACAACTACTGGTGGTTCATTCCGCTGTGGCGAGCCCTGATTAATAAAGGGACTAAGCTGAAAAATCAATGAATGAATGAATGTCACAAAATTATGCTGTATTGATGTGAGTATCCTCAGCTGTATACCATCTAGACTTAATTATAAGCACTGTTGTAGCCGTGATTTACCGCCATTCCTTTGAGGCGCGCGTTTGGTGTCACTATAACAACGGTTCAAACACTGACACATTGCCACAAAAGTTTGGAACGAATGGAATACTTTGTTGTTTGTGTGTGTGTTTCTATAATTCAAGCGCGCGTCTGGCGTCACTATAGCAACGACTCAAACACTGATACATTGTAACGAAAGTTTGGAACGTATGGAATACTTTGTAAAGTTCTTTTGTGCGCGCGCGCGTGCGTGTTTTCTTTATCTATAATTTGAGCGCGCACCTTGCAGTCTCATTTACGTGTATGTCTAATACAGTAAGTTTAACAAATACACGAGTTCATTCAGCTGTTGTGAGAAGTGAAGATGTCACAGACCTACAGCTCGCCAGTGAAGGTGGAGGAGCTGGAAGAAGAACTGAGAGCTCAGATTCACTCTCTGAGGACTGCGATTGAGGACAAGGACATTTTACATCAAATATCCTCAAAACCATACAGGTCAGACATCTGATTGCACTTATAAGTATTATCATTTTCATTAATAAGTCGTTAACAGATGTTATTAATTGAATTATGTATGTATTTAAGTTTTATTCATGGTTTTATTCATTAACTTGATTTTGCTTGAGCTTTATTTCAGGTAACTAAAATTGATTGCATAACATCAGTAAACATACATATCATATATTTAATAATTTCATGGATATTTGATTTACTTTCTATTTATTTATTTATTTATTTTATTTTTTTAGCGAAATCTTTACTTAATTATGTTTTATTTAATTATTTAAAATTGCTAGTGCCAGGCAAAGATTATCCAAAATAAAAGTTTGTTTTGACATAATATATTGTATGTGTGTGTATTATATATATATATTTATTATGTTTATGTGATACATGAGCAAACTCACACGAGTAGCAGTGCGATATGGCTGTATATCAGCACTGGTGGGAGATGTGCGTTGGCTTGAGGCTGCCAGCCGAGTGCCTTAGTGTCCCACCAGTGACAATATACAGCCATATCGCATTGCTATGAGTGTGATATTGCGTTTATACAACAGTTTGATGACATAATCGTGTATATAAAAAAGAAAGTCCTTTCGTATGAACTACTTTCTTCCATTCATTAACATCTGCAGCTGACAACGTCACTTTAGAGCTAGTATTTGAATGATTCTCTAGCGTAATGTCTAAAGTGATAACAAAACATTTAAGATTATAAGGCTGAACGGCATGAAATGCCATCAGTCTACAGAAATGTCCCAGTATTTCTCTGTTGCAATTGAGAGATCACAATAATTAACCCTGAAAATCCAAAGCAAACAAACACTGCCAGATTATTTCGGTGTAAATACAGCACTACAACATGCAAAAGAGAGAGATCAATTTAGAATGTCATTTACCTGATTTATAATCATTTGATCAGCTGTAGTATGAAGTTTATGCTGAATGTTACTCTGATTATAAGGACTTATGCAGTCTCTGTTCCCATCTTGTGGTGGAACGTCAACCGTCTTTGCAGTGCTTAGTATGACAGGCTGATGCGCGCCGAAATTATGAATTTTAAGAAAAAAATAGGCACTATCCTTATAAATAAACTGCATAGTTGCAATCTAAACAACTACAATCTGGCTTAAAAAGCCTCAAAATAAATTATGTTGTCCAACAGCAGCAATATTTGTCAAACTGTACTCCTCTGCTTGCCACTTGTGTGGGCGGAGTAATACACAATGGTGAAGAGGCTGAGGAGTGCTGATATTACTTTAATATCTCACGGCTATCAGCCAATCAGATTCGAGAACCTGACAGAACTGTTGTATAATCACATTTATAAAAACAAAATTACACAAAACAATTGTATTACATGTATATTTAAATTTATGGATAATCTGTATCCTATCCATGCTTAATTTATATCTAAATATAAATGAAAAAAATTCAAATATATGCATACATGTGCGTATTTATATCCGCATATTAAATAAACACAGCACACACACGTTTAAATCAAAACAAACTTTTCTTTTGGATGCGATTTATCCGAGTAATTATTGCGATTAATTTTTGCTCAGCACTAAAAATTGATAAATTATATGTAATCACGTTTTGCTGTCCTTTTCAGCTCTGTCCATATTCCAAAAGATGCATCTTACTTTCGTCTGGAGAGACAGCAGGTGCTTCACAAAGCGCTGCAGGTGAGTTTTTTTTACAGTTTTTTAGGTTGAATTAAAGGGGACCTATTATGCAAAACTCACCTTTTGTAAGGGGTTTAAACACAGTTGTGTGGTAACAGTGTGTAAATATAGCCAATATGTAAAGGTAAAAATTTATTAATTATATATTTTATAATCCCACTTGATAAAAACAGTCTGCAGAAACACTTTGACTCTTTGTACGTGTCATCAGAGGGGGAAGCCCCGCCCACTAGTGACAATCTCTCCTTCATTAGCATAGGATGTTAATCTTGTGCTGCGTCCCAATTCGCATACTTATACTACACCCTAAAAGTACGTACTTTTTTTGTGAAGGAAAGGTACACACTTTTGAGTGTATAACAGAAGAGTATGCAAGCTTTTGGGACATACTACTTCCTCATTAACAGATCGTTGTGTTGCTTAGTTACGAGCCCTGTCAATCATCCACACATCATCCACATTTCTTTCATATTTAATTTACCTTATGGAGAAGAAGCAGCAGCAACAGGTTAATCTCCCATTCACGAGTCTTTCATGCAGAGAAATCTCCTCAGGTGTTTCGATAATTCTGCATTCAGATGTTTTGATAAGTTCAGTATCGTTGTTGCAGATGAAATATAACACAGAAAACGCAATTAAAACATGTTCCAGTGGGCTAGATGTTAATTAACAGTCATACAAGCATCTTTTCCGAAGCCTCTCTACTTGACGGTTGGTCTCGCGCATCCATCATGTTTGAAGTTTGTTTACACTTTTCACCTGCGTTTGTAGTTCTAAATCGAATTCACGTCCTACGCGCAATGTATTGTGGTCAATATCAGCGGTTAGAGTATGGACTCTTCTACACTTCGAGTTTTTACAGGAAAGAGTAAACCATACTGGAACCTTTGGCATACTCTTTTCAACATAGTACGATTTGGGACATACTAATTCTACTTTCAAATACTATTTAGGACGGATAGTATGCGAATTGGGACCGAGCATTGCTTTTGAGTCTGCCACTATGCTCCACCCTCTTTTAAAAAGAGCACAATCTCATTTGAATTTAAAGCGACAGTGACCGAAATAACACAATTTGGATCAAAGCCTAAAAGGGGCATTTTCAAAGAGTTATAAAACATTATCTGTGTGGTATTTTAAGCTGAAATGTCACATACTTTAGGGACATCAGAGACTTATTTTACATCTTGTTAAAAGTGGCATAATAGGTCCCCTTTAACGTTTTTTAGCTTCTCCGTGTGCCTGCGGTGGTTTATTTGACATTTAATGCTGTCTTTGATGTAAATGTTAGGTGTCGTCCACTAAGCCTGTAGTTTCTCAAGCAGAAGTGGCTCAGAGAGAGATGGAGATCTGTCTGAATCAAGAGCACAAAGCCGACGGTCTGCCTTTACTGCTGCATCAGGTCTGTTTCATTGAGCTCATTTCATAATACACAACTATTTTGAACCCTGAACGGCACTGAATTGAGAAGAAAAAATACTCTTTTGTCTTTTATCAATCTGGTTTCAGACCACATCACTGTACAGAGAGTGCCCTTATAAAGATAATCAATGATATCCGCCTAAATACAGATTCAGGCAAACTAACAGTGCTGGTATTGCTCGATCTCAGTGCCGCATTTGACACTGTCGATCACAGCATACTTCTGGATAGGCTGGAAAACTGGGTTGGGCTGTCTGGGTTGGGCTCAAATGGTTCAGATCTTGCCTTGAAGGGAGAGGTTACCATTTCAGTATAGGTGACCATAGTTCAAGGTGGACACCCATGACATGTGGAGTCCCACAAGGCTTGATTCTGGCACCTCTCCTGTTCAACCTTTATATGCTCCCTCTGAGCCAAATAATGAGAAAGAACCAAATCTCCTACCACAGCTATGCTGATGACACTCAGATCTACCTAGCCTTACTGCCTAATGACTACTATTGACACCCTCTGCCAATGCATTGATGAAATTAACAATTGGACTTTCTTCAGTTAAACAAAGAGAAAACTGATGTCATTGCGTTTGGTAACAGAGATGAGGTTCTCAAGGTGAATGCGTACCTTGGCTCTAAGGGTCAAATAACAAAAAATAAGGTCAAGAATCTTGGTGTGACTAAGGAGTCAGATCTGAGTTTTAATAGTCATGTCAAAGCAGTTAGTAAATCAGCATACTATCATCTCAAAAACATTGCAAGAATTAGATGCTTTGTTTCCAGTGAAGACTTAGGGAAACTTGTTCATGCTTTTATCAGCAGCAGGGTGGATTACTGTAATGGCCTCCTCACTGGCCTCCCCAAAAAGACAGTCAGACAGTTGCAGCTCATCCAGAACGCTGCTGCCAGGATTCTGACCAGAACCAGGAAATCAGAGCACATCACACCTGTCCTCTGGTCTTTTCACTGGCTCCCAGTTACATACAGAATAGATTTTAAAGTATTATTACTGCTCTATAAATCACTAAATGGCCTAGGAGCTCAATACATTACAGATATGCTCACTGAATACAAACCTAACAGATCACTCAGATCATTAGGATCAAATAAACGAGAAATTCCAAGAGTTCAGTCAAAGCAGGGTGAATCAGCTTTCAGCTACTACGGCCCTCGCTGCTGGAATCAGCTTCCAGAAATGATCAGATGTGCTCCAACAGTAGCCACATTCAAATCAAGACTGAAAACACATCTGTTTAGCTGTGCCTTTACTGAATGAGCACTGTGCTACGTCCGACAGATCGCACTATTATGTTTTTCTCTTCTTTTTCATTATTTTATAACACATTTTGTCTGTTTTTATGTTTTTATTTACCATTTTTATTATTTTTTTTTTTCTTATACTTGTCTCTTTAATTCCTGTTTATGTAAAGCACTTTGAATTGCCTCTGTGTATGAAATGTGCTATATAAATAAACTTGCCTTGCCTTTGGCTTTTTAATTGGTCACTCTCCAAAATAAAGGTATAAGAACTGTGACTGGGGTGGTATATTTTCAAAATATACACAATTTTACCAAAAGAGTTCAAATTGGTTCATCAAAGGAAGGTATTCTTACAGATTGTACATAATGGTACCTAAAAATAGAAACGTGTGCCCTATGAAAAAGTGACAGTTTTTCTACCTTTGTTTTTGAGAGTGTATATTTGATGAAATTGTCATCACTGATTCCGTTTATTCTTGTAAAGCTGCTGTAAATAAACTGATTTGACCAGTTTAGTCTTCTTTAATGAACATTTCTGATCATTCTGGCTCAGTTTTACACTGATCAAGCGTATAAACTGGCACGGTGCAAGTACCAGCTGATGCTCAGATGGAGGAGATTTGGCCGCCATTCCACTGTCCTGAAGAAACTACATCCCCAGTATGAAGTAAGCATAATATTCCAATTATTTTATGCAATTGGTGTCAAAATGAATGCATTATATATATTTTTTCAATTTGTTGGAAAATTCATGCGTATGATTTTATGTATTCAGTGGCAAAATAAATTCATGAATATTTTAATAATATTTTGCTATTAGTGACAAAATTAAGGCATGAATATTCAATTGTTTTTGAGTATTTGTATGCATTTAGGGGCAAAAGAATGCAGGAAAGTTTTATATTTCTGTTCATTCACTGGCAAAATTTATCCATGAAATTCTGAATATTTTTATGCGTTCATTGTCAAAATTAATGCATGATTTTTTGATAATTTTTTATGCAATCAGTGGTGTATTCATTTTGTGCATTCAATGTCAAAATGAAAGCATAAAATTCAAAATATTTTTAAAACATTTAGTAGCAAAATGAATGCAAAGCACTTTCAGTATTTTTATGCATTCAGTGACAAAATTAATGCCTGATTTGTTTTTGCATTCAGTGGCAAAATGAATGCAGTAAAGTCTGAATATTTTATGTATTCAGTGGAAAAATAAATGTGTGGAATTTTTGGTATTTGTTTTACATTCGCTGGTAATATTAATGCACGGAATTGTATCAATATTTTTTTAATATTTTTGTGCAGTGGCAAAATTAATGCATGAACTTCAAAATATTTCATGCAGTTTTAGTGGCAAAATTAATGCATGGAATTTTCTGTATTTTTGAGTATTTTATGCATTCAGTGGCAAAATTAATGCATGACATTTGTAATATTTTTGTGCATTCAGTGGCAAAAATAAAGCACAAATTTCTCAATATTTGTCTGCATTCAGTGGCAAAATTAAAGCGTGGAATTTTCAGGATTTTTATGCATTCAGTGTTAAAATGAATATGTGATATTTTGAGTATTTTTATGCTTTCAGTGACAAAAGTAATGCTAAATTTGTAATATTTTTGTGCATTCATTGTTAAAATGATTGCATAAAATTCAGATTTTTTTATGCATTTAGTTTCAAAATAAATGCATGGAATTTTCAGAATTTTTAATGCATTCAGAGTAAAAATTAAGTCAAATATTAAAATTTATTAATTCAGTGGCAAAATGAATGCATAAACTTTAAAATATTTGTGTGCATTATGTGGCAAAATGAATGCATGAACTTTAAAATATTTGTGTGCATTATGTGGCAAAATGAATGCATGGAATTTTTTGTATTTTGTATGCATTTTGTGTAAATTAATTCATGATATTTTTGTATTTTTATGCATTCGGTGACAAAATTAATGCATGAAATTTGTAATTTTTTTATGTATTCAGTGGCAAAATAAATGCATGAATTTCTGAATATTTTATTGCATTCAGTGGTAAAATTAATGCATGGAATTTTCAGTATTTTATGCGTTTAGTGGCTAAATGAATACATAATATTTAGAGTGGTTTTTTGTATTCAGTGGCAAAATTCATGCATGTAATTTGTAATATTTTTGTTCATTCATTGGCAAAAATGAAGCATGAAATTCAAAATTTTTATGCATTCAGTGGCAAATTGTATGCATGGAATTTTAAATATTGTTTATGCCTTCAGTGTCAAAATTAATGCATGATATTTTGTGTGGTTTTATGCATTCAATAGAAAAATAAATGCATGCAATTTTTGATTTTTTTTGTGCGTTCAGTAACAGAATGTATGCATGAAATTCAGAATATTTGATGTAATCAGTGGCTAAATTAATACATGGAATTTTGAGTAATTATATGCATTTAGTGACTAAATGAATGCATTTAATTCTGAATATTTTTGTGCATTCAGTGACAAAATGAGTACATTCATCATGTCTCTGGTCCTTTTATGCAGAAGCAGATCACACATTTAACGGCTGAATTTGAGGATTGTGTTCATCGTGCACGTCGTCTTGCCGTATCCAGAGAGAAGATGCTGCTGGGTTTGGAGAGTCCCATCGCTGTGATCACACAGGAGGACATCAACATTTACCTGCAGTGGCTTATATGTCATCTGCACTCCGTCAAACACATCCACAACTTTCTGCATGTGAGGAAACACAATAATATAGCCAAATATTTAAGTCGTGACCTTCTAAAAAGAATATAAGGCGGTAGATTTCCACAACATAATACAAAATTGTAAAAAAAGTCATTTTAATTTATAATTTAATTTAATTAATTGATTTTTATTAGACATTTAAACATGCGAACATTCGGACTTTGCGAACATTTCAACTTCAAACTACAACAAACATATTTTTATGTTCTCATTTGCTCTCATAACAAAAAATGTATAAAATAAGACTCTTTAGAGTGTAGAGATTTACATTTCCCTCTTAGTGTCTATTATCTTTGTCACTACAAAAGACATTCTGCTTTTATTTTTATATTTTGTTGGTTGCAGGTTGTTCATTATCTTCCTTCGACTGAGTGGATTGAAGATCACACTTCTACAGCTGTAGATCTGACATCTCCTGCGTATTTTGATGGTAAAAAAAAACTCATTTTGATGTTAAATTTTGTTTAAAATCAGGGAAAATTTTTTGTTTTAAACATTTGGAAACACTCACTTGAAATGTTTACATGGGCTTAACAATACATGTGCCGTACCAATGCTAAACTTTCACTCTATAATACTTAAATTTAGCAAATAATCCACAAATCGCAGTGTAGTGTATGTGTGTGTGTGTGAGAATGAGTGTTTATGGGTGTTTCCCAATACTGGGTTGCAGCTGGACGGGCATCCGCTGCGTAAAACCAACACAATCTCACGGCAATTCGTAACTTTTTGATTTAGTGGCTAATTCGTATGAATTTGTACGATCTAATTCGTACAATTTAGTACGATTTGCTCATCCCCCAATGACGGTTGGGTTTAGGGGTGGGGATCGGTGCCACGCCTCCTTTTTAAAATCGTACAATTTCGTACGACTGAACTTGTACGAATTCTCCGAATTAGCCACTAAACTGACAAAACGCAAAATATTTGCGTTTTCTCGTGAGATCAGGCTGGTAAAACATATATTGGAATAGTTGGCAGTTCATTCTGCTGTGGCGACCTCTGAAATGAAGACTAAGCTGAATGAAAAGGAATATTGTGCATCCATGAACTGAATAGTACATTATATGTCATGCATTAATCTATTTTTTTGACCCATCAGGGGTGTTTGTATCGATGCCAGAGCTTCCCTTGCATTCAATCAATTTAGAGGATTTTAAAGTCCAGCTGGATTTTCTGCTGTCACATTATAACATTGAGTACAACACAAACAGCATCAAGACTGCAGCAGATGAAATGGAGCTCTTCAGTCAGGTAATCCTAATCAAAATACACTAACCTAATACACTAATATCTAATTCCTAATACCTAAAACAATCCAATACAACATACACTAACCATCAATGAAATATTAAACCCTACAGCATGATAAATTCTGGTGCATTCTGAAAAATAAATCATTTTACAATATAATGTTCACTACCTAACAAAAGTCTTGTTGTTGATCTCAGTTGTTAGAGCAACAAATAATAACTTGACTTTTAGTTGATCATTTAGAAAAGTGGCAGAATGTAGAATTTTCTGATGAATAATCTGTTGAACTGCATCCCAATCATCACAAATACTGAAGAAGACCTACTGGAACCCGCATGGACCCAAGATTCTCACGGAAATCAGTCAAGTTTGGTGAAGGAAAAATCATGGTTTGGGGTTACATTCAGTATGGGGGCGTGTGAGAGATCTGCAGAGTGGATGGCAACATCAACAGCCTGAGGTGTCAAGACATTTGTACTGCCCATTACATTACAAACCACAGGAGAGGGCAAATTCTTCAGCAGAATAGCGCTCCTTCTCATACTTCAGCCTCCACATCAAAGTTCCTGAAAGCAAAGAAGGTCAAGACGCTCCAGGATTGGCCAGACCAGTCACCAGACATGAAAATTATTGAGCATGTCTGGGGTAAGATGAAGGAGGAGGCATTGAAGATGAATCCAAAGAATCTTGATGAACTCTGGGAGTCCTGCAAGAACACTTTCTTTGCCTCCAGATGACTTTATTAATAAGTGATTTGAGTGATTGCAGACATGTATGGATGCAGTCCTCCAAGCTAATGGGAGTCAAACACAATATTCAATCTTTTTTCACTGCACCATGACTTTATATTCTATATTGTACGTTATTTCTGTTAAATGATAAGACTTTTTTGTGACATTACTGTCCTAATTAAATCATTAAAAATCAAGACATGATCATATTTTATTTTGATAAAATAAGTGTAATCTAGAGGCCTTTGCCTTTCATATAAGCCACTTCTGATACCAAATGATCAACTAGAAATCAAGTTATTATTTGTTGTTACGAAAACTTGGATAGGTGACAAGACTTTCGTCAGGTAGTGTAGATTAAACAATAAGAATCCACATAAATAAACTAATAATTAAAAAGTAACACTTTAGTTTAATTCCCACAATTAGTTACTTTTATTTCTTGTTTATTACCTCCTTTTTATTAAGATATGAAGTGTTATTAGTACTTACAAAAGTATGATCTTATTGTACATCCCTAATCCTACCCAATACCCCTAAACCCAACCATTACATAACTATTAATATGCAGCTATTTGTTAATTATAATATTCTTACTTAATGGTTTGTTAACAGTGTTTTAGGCCAACCAAGGAAAAATGACATTTTTTATAAAGACCTTTTATTACTCAAGAGATTTTTGACAAGAAAAATCATAATTCTAAGAATAACAAACATATTTTAAACGTCAACCTGCAAAAAACATGAAATACATTTGTATAATTTTGTACATTTGTATAATTTTAGGACAAAATATATTCAGTTTTTTCCTGGGAATAATATTTCTAAAGGTGCTGATGACATGAAATTGAACCAGATTTTGGTAAAAGCCCAAACATAAAAATAAAACAAACCAAAAAAAACAAAATCTTAAAAATGATTTATGTGTAATAACAATGGAATGACACAAGGAGAAAATGCTAAACTATTAAAGTGTATTTAGTACTTTATATAAAAGGGTTTTTTGGTGATGGCAGCTTAAAGACGCCTCTCCAATGGAGAATGAAGTCACATGCATTGCTCAAGTGTGAGTTTTCAACAGTGTGTAAAAATCTTGATGGTTCTGTGGGTCTCGTCTATCAAATCTGATCTTTAATTTAGTATTTTCTATTGGATTAAAGTCAGGTGATTGGCTGGGCCATTCTACAGCTTGATTTTCTTTCTCTGAAAGCATTTGAGAGTTTCGTTGCCTGTGTTTTGGATCATTGTCTTGCTGAAATGTCCGCCCTGGTTTCATCTTCATCCTCCTGCTAATGTAGATGTTGGACTGAAGCAGCTGATATTCATTTTCACAGAGGAAGGGCAGAGGGTTGCTGAAGAGCTATTGAGGTATTTCAGCTGCTGTCTGGGCATTATATGGATTACTTTGCTTCTTACCAACATCTGGTGAATATTTCAAGTCAACAGCACCTTTAGAAAAATGTTTACCGAGAAAAATGATTTTCCCCACTGTAGGGCATATGTAAAGGAATATAACGTGCATAAATCATAAAACAGGAGAACATGATAAAAATATCAAAAACCAAATAAAATCCATTGTTTTTTTTTAAGAATATTGTATCTTTAGTTGATCTTGCAGTTACTGCTTGTGGCAAAGCATCAGTGATGTTTATTTCACTCAACAATGAATATGATAAAAGATAAGAATGATAAATATTATATAATAATAATGAATAAATGATTAGAGTTACAATAAAAGAACATTTTTGGATACACTAGTAACTTAATGTCTTAAAACCTTTGAGTTTAGCTTTTAGGTAAGGTTTTACAGTGCAGTTAATGTCTAAATATTGGCCCGATAAAGTGTCAGGTGTTGTTTCTGCTGTATATCCGTAGGTTCTGTATGTGTT
>NC_079451.1:46308618-46323618 GCF_903798145.1 Danio aesculapii | reverse complement strand
AATTTAATGTAACTATTTTGTTTGTTTGATTGCTGAGCTACATAAAAAGTAGCCAACTGAAATGCAATGTTTTATTAAAATGGATCAGACTTTTAAAATGTAAATACTGTCACTTGAGGGCAATGCAGAAGAAATTGGTGACCAAATCAAGCTGCAGATCGACTAGTATTCCACTTTGAACATGCACTCGTGTTGTAAATGGGATTATTTATGTTTTAACTGCAGTAAGTTCATTATGAAATGTTAGAAAATGATACTGCATCATTACTTAATATGATTTAAAGCAACGTTTTCTAGTTATTTTTTAAATATTCAAATTTCTAGTTGTTTTTTTTAAAGTAATAGGGTTTGTTATATTTACTTTCGGTTTTCAATCAAGTTTGGTTTTTGGCTCTTTATAAGAAAATGTTTGGGCACCCCTTATTTAAAGCGAGACATTTACATAATTAAGTTTAGAATTGGTAAGATTGATTTTTTACATTTATTTTTTTACATATTAGAATTTTATAAAATGTCATGTTTACATATGCATTTCATTAAATATGCACTCATTTCTAGCACAAAAAAACTGAACATTGAATAGAGGCAGGTTAAAAAAAACGTGTTTAATTGTCAAAAGGTTTTCAATAGTCTCTTTTTTTAATCACTCCATAATTCAGAAAATGCTGCAATCTAAAAAATACTAAAGCAAGACATTTACATATTTACATATGTAAGGGCAAAGAGAAAATTATTTTCTCTTTGCCCTTTCTAGACTTAAAAAAATCAGAATTTTGGATGAAGGCAGGTTCAAATATTCTTGTTTAATTTGGCATATTTGAGTCAAAGGTTTTTATTAATCTTTTTTTATCACTCCATAATTCAGAAAATACTGAAATCTATAAAATACTAAAGCAAGACATTTACATATTTACATATATAATTGCTAAGATAGTTTTTTGTATTATGAGTTTTCTGAAATGTTAAGTTTAAATATGCAAACAGTGCATTATTTCATTAAATTTGCACTTATTTCTAGCACAAAAAAAACTGAAATTTGGATGAAGGCAGGTTCAAATATTCTTGTTTAATTTTGCATATTTGAGTCAAAGGTTTTTATTAATCTTTTTTTATGATATGTTATGTTTAAATATGCAAATAATGCATTGTTTTATTAAATATGCACTCATTTCTTGCACAAAAAATCTGAACTTTGGATGAACGCAGGTTCAAAGGTTCTTGTTGAATTTTTTTGCCCTACTTGAGTCAAATGTATACTCTAATCTCTTTTTTATCGCTCCATAATTCAGAAAATATTGCAATCTAGAAAATACTAAAGCAAGACATTCACATATTTACATATACAATTGCTAAGTTTAAATATGCAAATGCTACATTATTTCATTAAATATGCACTAATGTCTTGCACAAAAAATCTGAACATTGAATGAGAGCGGGTTCAAATATTCTTGATAAATTTTTTGCATATTTGGGTAAAAAGATTCCCCTAATCTCCTTTATATCACTCCATAATTCAGAAAATACTGTAATCTAGAAATTACTAAAGCAAGACATTTACATATTTACATATACAATTGCTAAGATTGTTTTTTGTATTATGAGTTTTCTGAAATGTTAGGTTTAAATATGCAAATAATGCATTGTTTTATTAAATATGCACTCATTTCTAAAAATCTGAACTTTGGATGAATTCAAATATTCTTGTTTCTTTTTTGCCATATTTGAGTCAAATGTTTTCACTAATTTCTTTTTATCACTCCATAATTCAGAAAATAGTGTAATCAAGAAAATATGAAAGTAAATGTAATTTCATTGTAGAATAAAATGTTGTATATAATCGGACAAGTTATGTACTATATGAACATATCACTGTGTAAAAAACATCAAAATATATAGATCTGAATCAAACGATCAAGTCTGGTGTTTCTAAGTGTGGCTGAAATTGAGATTTATGGCTCAGTGAAGGGGAAAATATGCATTTTGCTTAAATATATTAAAAATCTACAAACACAAATTAATCAACTCTGACAAAAGATACTCTTAAAAGTTTATTGTAAGTGTACATTTTCTTTCCATTACACTGAAATATCACTTTATAAAAAGCCAAAAGCCCAAAATCTCAAAACTGATAGCTACATGAAAAACAGTATTTATGTTTTCATAATTGTGTGCATTTTTTTTTCAGGTGACCACCAGACAAACGTCTCATTTACCTAAATATCCAGATCAGAAGCCCTCTGAGAAGAAGAGTAAAGGGTAATTTTAGGCCACTGAAATGTTTCTGTAATACTTGTAAGTATGGTGGTTGAGAGAGCTCAAAAGTGCTGCACAGCAAAAAATATTGTGTTTTGTCTCTTTTCTAGTCCAAATATCAAAAAATTATTAAATCAATAAGTATTATGTCAACAAGGATAAAATATTGTCTTGTTTTAAGAAATAATGTGCCAAAATAAGTGAGTTTTTCATTAAAACAATAAGCTATTAATGGATTGGAGTAAGAAAAATAATCAACATAGGCTCATTCTGAAAACATAGCCCTATTTAAATTTTTGGAGATCATGAATTATTTACCCAGAAGTACGTATGGCTGCATTTCGTCTTTAAAATGAATGCTACGGGACGGTATAATGCTGTTCCTTTTCACGCTTACCAGCTGAACGCTTACCTCTGTATGGACGGCTTTTATACTGTTACCAGTTTGTCCAGTAGCTTGCCGTGCAAATCTGTGGACTTGAGATGCAGAGAGGAGTTGACCGCGATGACGGGGTTCGAGTCCGGCGAAGAACAGTTCCAGAAAGCAGGCAAGACAAAAACAAATGGAAAAAATAAAATAAAGACGTAAATAACAGTGTGAGAATGCAGTAAAATCTGAAAACGGGGTAAAAATCAGGCGAGGGCTTTTCTTTATCTGGATTGCATTTCAAAACTGTCGGTTGGGTTTAGGGAAGTGGGTGGACGCTCGTTAATTGGTGCTTTTGAAAATCAGTTGGGTTTAGGGAAGGAGGGAGGACGGGTCAGTCAGTCATTCAGTCAGTCAACAGCGGCCTCTGGTGGATTTACGTGAGAAGAGCAGGCGCGAATGGCACTTGTGAGAAAAATTTGAGATCTCAAGCGTACACGGCGGCCTCTGGTGGATTTATAAAAAAAAGTTGCAAAAAAAAAAACGTAGCTCCTGGGACGTATTTGCCGCTCTCCAGAAATGTATATAGGGCTACGTTTTCAGAATGAGCCTGGGTTCAAAGTAATCTTATGTCAACATGTAAAATATGACTATTTTGTTTACTCCATTGGCAGAGTATTTCGGTTGTTTTAAAGAAAAACTCACTAATTTTGGCATATTATTTCTTAAAACAAGACTATGTCTTTTGCTTTTCTAGAAAATTCTTCTTGATTTAAGACTCTATAGATATTTGGACTACAAACAAGACAAAAAATCTAAGTAAGAAAGCATTTTGTTCATACAAATTGTCATGCAAAATATCATGCAACTGCACTGTTTGCAGTTTGCAAGTAAGTGGAAAACTTAACAGTTACATTTTCCATAACGCTAAAAAATGTTTGACTTCAAAACATTAAACATGTGACATGTTTAATCAAAATGATCACAATGTTGGCGCCAATAGCCTAGTGGTTAAATGCGCCGACATATGCTTTCCAATATGCTCTCAATGCTTTCCGGTCTGTCCTTCACCGTCCTATGACATTACAGGTAAAAACCCCTAAAAAATAATTATAAAAAAAGATCACAAAAACACTGGAAATAGCACAGAACCACAACAGAAGAGTGTCGAGAGACCCCAAAAAGTGACAAACCCAGCAGCTTCTTGTTTAGAGCTTGTTTTTGCATGTGTTGGGAGAATTTGCATGTGTGTGTGTGTTGTTAAATTGATGAAGATGTTTTCACAGTTCGTTTGTGTTTTTCTTTTTGCATATTTTTTCTATTTGCAGTGCAAATTGAGCACTCTCGGCCACAGTTAAGAGTTAAAAGTGCAGTATGTAAGTTTGACACCCAGTGGTTGAACCAGGTATTGCATTTCTAGATCAAAATAAATGCAAGCGCAGGTTGCCAGATTGAGGACCAAAAGGAGCGAGTCTGACAATCGAGCCTAAAGGCTGATTTCAATTGGGTTCTATATAAAAGCAACGGCTGATGGAAGGAATATTTTCCATATTAAATGGAGTTTTCGTTCTGACCAACTCCTCGAATTGATATTTTAGAAACGGCTTCTGTTTCTTGCAGCTGAACAAGATAAAACTGACAATGATCACCTCAGGTACACCTCATGTGCTTTATTCAGTGTTAAATGCTAATAATGTGACTTTGAATGACATTTTACATTACATTTATTGCCATACTACTGAAAGCAGCAGCAGATAGTTCACCTCAGAGCTTGAAAATATAATAAACTGTTTGAAATTGAACCTTAGAACTTTAAACTCAAAATCAACATATATGAGTGACTGAGCGTGTACGTTTAATAATGTTAAAGAGGCTTTATATGTATTAGTTAGATTATAAACCTTACCATTTCCTGAGTGAGTGCATATTCTGTGCTTCTGAATGGCTGTATTTACATCTCTGTCGTGTTTCGTCTGGTGCAAATTACTTATCACTGCAAATCTTATCACGTCGCGAGTTTTGACACGGGGTTACAATGTAACCTGCTCAAATAATGTTTACGTTCGTAATATTTATATTATTTGCTAATTAATAACCTCATGTGGAACTCTGAATCCGCGACTGATTTTGGAGTCTGCCACTGTCCACCGGAGGTCACATTTCAGTCACAGACACATACTTTGTGAGCCTTCATGACTGAATAAATGTAATATGCAGTTTTCCACCAAGGCAACCTGGGGTGCTGAAACATAATTGGGTAAACTGGCATTGGGCTAGTTAAAGGGACCAAAACAAATTTAGCGTTCCGGCATGGAAAACACAATTTCAAAGCAGAATATCTGACTTCAGGATTGTTGTGCAGATAAACAAGAATGTTCACTTAGCATGTTTCTGAAATATCTGCAAACATATTATGGTATTTTTATGCTTTAGAAGAGTCAAAAAGCATACATACTGCACCTTTAAGAGTAATTAATTGTTTCCTTCAATTTTTCTTTCTGTCTTTTTTACAGTTGTGGTCAAACTCAGAGTGCTTGTGCTTTTGAGAAGGATAGAGATGCTGTAGATGATTCTGTGATCATCAGAGGAGCGTATGAGTCTTTAATCTTTCTCAGGCACCTCAGGATCAGAGAACTCAAGGTAGAAACTGGCAAAATCTGGTTTTTGGTTTTTGCCTTTACAAAAGCACTAGAAAATAAGCAGAGTATTACTCTTTTGGGGGAACACTTTATTTTAAGGTGTCCATTGTTAGGTGTCTACTATAGTAATTACAATTAACATAGCATTATTGTGTGCAACTAACTGTACAGTAAGTGCACAAAATAGTTTAATATTACCTGCAATTAAATGATATGAAGAGTTTAGACGCAAAAACCTTTAAAAGCCATTAATTATTTTCTTCTAAAATGAGCATTTTTCTTCGACTCCTGTGTGTAGGCTCAGTAATTTTACTTTTATTGTGACAAATAAGTTATTTTCATTGCCTTTAAAGTGAATTAACTGAACATAAATATTGGAGGCTGAGAAAAATGTTCATTTTAGGAGAACATTTCAGATGGCATTTGTTTTTTTTTTTTGTTGTTTTTTTTGCATCTGAACTCTTCATATAGTTACATAAATAGAAGCACACCTTAAAATAAAGTGTAGCTGAAATGTATTATGGTAATACCATGCTTATTGAGCATCTATCATGCAATTACAGAACATGAGTTTTGGTAACAGTACCATGCCATTCTAATGGTATATTTTTATAGTAATTTTATTATTATTATCCTTATTATTATTAGGGGGGACATGGTGGCTCAGTGGTTAGCAGCACTATCGCCTCACAGTCCCGGCTGGGTCAGTTGGCATTTCTGTGTGGAGTTTGCATGTTCTCCCCGTGTTGGCGTTGGTTTCCTCCGGGTGATCCGGTTTCCCCCTGAAGTCCAAAGACATGCGCTATAGGTGTATGGGTGTCCCAGTAATGTGTTGCAGCTGGAAGGGCATCCGCTGTGTAAAATATATGCTGGATAAATTGGCGGTTCATTGAATAAAGGGACTAAGCTGAAGGAAAATGAATGAATGAATGAATGAATGAATGAATGAATGAATTATTATTATTATTATTATTATTATTATTATTATTATTATTATTATTATTATTATTATTATTATTATTATTATTATTATATTGTTATTATTGTTGTTATTAATGTTAAAGATAAAATCTAAATGATTTAGAAGATATAAGTGATGCATTAGTCATAAAAAGTGTCTTGTAAGGCAGTATTCAGTTTGTCAAAAATAAATTAAAGATCCCCTATTATGGGTTTTTCAAAATGAGTTTTCATGCAGTGTGTAACACAGCTCTTAGTGGATGAAAACACCCAGCTGCAGTTTAAATCTAAAAGTGCAGCGTGTTTAAAACTATTGATTCTTTAATGAAATAGTTGACTCTGAGTCGAATAAATGAATCGTGTTGGGTTCGGATCTTTTGCCTAAACGCATCGATGTCGATATGGTACATCACCAAATATGAAGTGGCGGATCCGGTAAAAACGTGAACGCACTTTCCCTTCAGACACAAGCGCGAGCGCGGGGGATCACCGGACTGATCATAACGCGAAGATGACGATCACTGACAGATGGAGATTCAGCTGTGGTGAATAAAGGGTTAAAGTTCCTTTTCACATCAATACCAAAGTATAGCCAACATAGTGCTGTGTTTGTTCCTCCTTCTTTGTACACTGCAAAGAAGGATTCACCGACCGTTTGCTATTGAAGGAGCAGCAGAGACTATTATGTATGGGACTTTGACAGGGACTTTGTCAGTAACTGTTACAGTTCATATGGACCAGTTTCTTCTTCCTCCGGATCATAACTCGTAAGTGTCATTAAAATTGTTGCCTCGTTTTGTGTAGTTTGCAAAATATGTGTGTAATCGTGTGTTGTAAGTTGTAATCGCTCCGCACGGCTTGTAATCACGTATCTATTATAGATCAGTGCTTGTACTGTATCTCTCAGGTTAAATCTGTATGGCGCTGTTTACATATTGTGTCCAAAATCACGTTGAAAATGTGATGAATGCTTCTTCCTTTACCAATGTAAATGCGTTTGTGAGCTCGTCTTCCTCTTCCATTTGTCTTTGCTATGGCCACCATCAGCTGTTCCTCATACTTGCGGCGTGGTCAGTTTTCAAAATAGTTTAACTTTTGCCACTGTGTGGATTAATACTGAATGTGTGTCGTTATTACTTGGGGTTAGCATTAAGAGTAGAACAATATGCTGGTGTTTAACTGTGGTGAGCATTTCTCTCTGTCTTGCACTGAACGCAGTCAACCAATCACAACACCCTGAGTCATTGCACCAATCATAGCAGATTAGCCTCACGCATGGAGGGATTTGGGAACAAATTAATCGCTGAATGAACCATGGGAGTCGCTGGGATAATTAGGTAAAAATAAATGCATGTTATAAGACAATGAACACATTTCCCCCAAAACCAACATATGACCTTTTACAATGCATAATAGGGGCTCTTTAACGAGCTCAAAATGACTATTAATCTGAAGTTAATTGTATTTCCACTTGCATCTACAAAATTGAGTTTATATTATTGCACAATATGCTTCAGTGTACATTAAATACCGGGGTGTTTTGCATGGGACATTTCTGCTGGTATCTCATATAAATGTTCTTAAGGGTTTTCTGAATAAAATATGGTGTTTGCTTGCTTGTGTATAGCGTGTCTGTCTGAGCCTGCTGAATTACCTGCGCTCAGTGGAGAGGACTTTAGTGATGGACGGAACTGGTCTGGAGTCAGTCGGTGGAGATCTGCTCAGAAATATGGAGGAGACAGGCTGGATTTACGCTGTTAGGAAAGATGATGGCTCTACTGGAGCTCTCGGATCACATCAGTTCATCTACAACACTCCCGTTGACTATAAGGTACCACCCAGTGTTTTGGAAAATATTAAATGCATAGAAGTTGATTGATGAGCAGTGCTGGTGGATGATACATCTGATGAAATTACTGATTAGAAAGTAATTTCTTTTTTTATTTAAATAACTTTTCTAGTTTCTTTGTCTAAAAAGTAATTTAGTTACTTGAAGTGATACTACTTAAATCACTTTTAATCTTAATGCATAAGCAACAGAAATTAAACTCTTTTAATTCTTTAAAGCTGCAATATGTAAGTTTGACACCCCATGGTTGAACTAGGTATTGCATTCTTGGATCAAAACAAATATGCAGGTTGCCAGATTGACGACACCAACAAGGCTGATTTAAGTCATATTCTATATAAAAGCAACAGTATAATAGAAAGAATATTTTCTATATATTAGAAACGGCTTCTGCTTCTTGCTGCTGAACAAGAGAAAACTGACAATGATCACATTAGGTACACCTAATGTGCTTTATTGAGACTTTTATTGCCATACTACTGAAAGCAGCAGCAGATAGTTCACCTCAGATCTTGAACATAAAATAAACTGTTTGAAATTGAAGTTTAGAACTGTGACTCAATGCAAACAAACACATTTCAGTGATTCAGCATCTACATTTAATAATGTTGAAGAGGTTTAATAAGTATTAATTAGATTATAAACCTTACCATGTCGTTGGAGTGCAGTGAGTGCACAATTCTTTGCTTCTAAATGCCTGCATTTAAATTTCTGTCGTGTTGCGACTGCTGCAAACAGCCAAATTGCTTATCACTGCAAATCTTGTCATGTGGTGTGTTGTTAGGACACGGGGTTACAATGTAACCTGCTCACCTAATGTTCACCTTTGTAATGTTTATATTATTTGCTAATTAGTAACCTGATGTGGAACTCTGAATCTCATTTCGTAGTCTGCTACTGTCCACCGGAGGTCGCATTTCGGTCACGGTTGCATGCTTTGAGAGCCTTCCTGACTAAATGAATGAAATAAGCTGTTTTCCATCAAGGCAACCCGGGGTGCTGAAACATAATTGGCTAAAGTGGCATTTGGCAGGTTAAAAGAACCAAAACAAAGAAAGCGTTCCGGCACGGAAGGCCAAATTTCAAAGCAGAATATCTTCAGCATTGTTGTGCAGATAAACAAGAATGTTCACTTAGCATGTTTCTTAAATACCTGCAAACATATTATGGTATTTTTATGCATTAGAGGAGTCAAAAACTTACATTTAATTTGAGTCAAACTAATCTATTAATGGGCTTTCTCGTATCACAATGTCTTTAAAACTGATCGTATCAATCACATTGTGCATTCATCCTGATCATTTTTAATAAACATGTCACAAAAAAAATTAAAACACGTTTTTTAAGCTTTATTAAAGACATAACAATCAAGAAGTTTACCATTTAAGAATCCACTAAAGAAATAAAACACCACATGGATCAAAACTCAAATTAATTCAAAGTAAAAACACCATATTTTATACATGACTCAATTTTTGTTTACCATATATGAACTTGTTTTATTGAACCTTTTTTATATATGTAATATTAAATTCATCATTCGTTTTCTTTTCAGCTTCGTCCCTTTATTAATCAGGGGTCGCCACAGCGGAGTAAACCGCCAACTTATCCAGCAGATGTTTTACGTAGCGGATGCCCTTCTAGCTGCAACCCATTACTTGGAAACACCCATACATACTCTTACACACTACGGCCAATTTAGTTTACCCAGTTCACCACATGTTGTTGGACTGTGGGGGAAACTGGAGCACCTGGAGGAAACCCATGCCAATACGGGGAGAACATGCACAGAAATGCCAACTGACCAAGCCGAGGCTTGAACCAGCGACCTTCTTGCTGTGAGGTGACAGCACTACCCACTGCGCCACCCATTATATTATATATGTATGTACAATATATATAGATGTGTAATATATATATATATAAATTATATTTTATATAGTATATATATGTATATATATATATATGTATATATGTATGTAATATTATTGAAATTAGAAACTTATACCATATATCAGGGGTGCCCAAACTCGGTCCTGGTCCTGGAGGGTCGGTTTCCTGCAAAGTTTAGTTCCAATCCCAATAAGACACACCGTGGCTAGCTAATCAAGCTCTTACTAGGCCAGGGGTGTCCTAACTCGGTCCTAGAGGGCTGGTGTCCTGGAGAGTTAAGCTCCAACCCTAATCAAACACACCTGAACCAGCTAATCACGTTCCAACTAGATATACTAGAAACTTCCTGGCAGGTGTGTTGAGGCAAGTTGGAGCTAACCTCAGAAGGACACCGGCCCTCCAGGACCGAGTTGGGACACCCCATGTACTAGGCTTTCTAGAAACATCCTTGCGGGTGTGTTGAGGCAATTTGGAGCTAAAATCTGCAGGACACCAGGAGTTTGAGAACTCCTGCCGTATATGTTGTCTTTTATCAATGTCTGACTTAATTCATTTTTCTTAAACATATTCAATTGTCTTGAAATGTAACCTTATTTAGCTGAAAAAATTAAATTCAAATATATTTGTATAAGAAAAAATGTGTTACTCTTCTGAATTGATTTATCTAGAACTATACAGAATTGTACAGTACTTAAGGCAAGTACATTATAAGTAACTGTTTCTAAATGACCTAAAAATGAAAAGTACTCCCTTACATTGGTGGCTCAGTGGTTAGCACTGCAAGAAGGTTGCAAGAAGGTTGCTGTTTCGAGTGCCGGCTGGGTCAGTTGCAGTTTCTGTGTAGAGTTTGCATGTTCTCACCGTGTTGGCGTGAGTTTCCTCCGGGTGCTCCGGTTTCTCCCACAGTCCAAAAACATGCACTATAGGTGAATTGAATAAACTGAATTGGCTGTGTTACGATTTAATATGTTGTCTAGGTAGAGTAAACGTAACATTATTAGATTAGATAATAATATTATATATTAGATAAAATATAAGAATATTAGATTATTACTGGAGTAAATGGATGGAAAATACACAAGGACACGATCTTGACAATCAATTTGGTTATTCCTCTATGAGGAAAAGAGTGATAAAGCCAATAAAAGAGAGGCATATGTGTGCGCTTTTTACAATGCATAAAAAAGCAAACAGAAATATAATCAAATCAAAAGTTTCCGGGGAAAAGGAAACTAGAGTTGCGCCAAAGCAAAGAACTAGACAAAACCAAAAGCCACCTAAACTAGAACACAAGATCCCCTCTAAACTTACTAATGAAAATCAAAATGTGAAATAGAAACTGAAATCTTCAGCGTATGCACCGCCAATAACATAAACTCCCTGAAATAATAAACAAAAATACAAAAAGCGGCGCTCACCCACTTACTAGTGTCTTTGAACAATATACCTGTAAATACCTACAGGCAAAATGTATGTCTCGCCACTTAGTAACCTATTCCTTTTTCCCCAAAAAGGGATGATAAACTCTTTAACCATATTGAATTAATTTACATTTGTGTATAACTATTCAGAGACACGGAACAAGACATAAAGCATAATCAGAAGCGAGCATACACAGCACAAACCATCACATACGCACAGCACTCTGTCAAACAAGGCGTGCCGGTCAAATTTAAAGTCCGCGGAACGAAGCCCGATTGGTCCACGAGGAAACGCCCTAATGAGGAGTGACAGACTCGGGATCTAATCAGCAGGTACCTGGGAAAGAGAAAATAGCAGAACAAAAGGTCATAGGGCAAGACAAAGAGTGAATGACAAACAAGGAGAGCAAGAGCGAGGGGAGACAAGCAAAAACAGAGAGGGAGAAAGCACAAAAATACAAACTCCCATGGACCGTAAGAGGCTGTAGTGTATGAGTGTGTGTGTGTATGTGAGAGTGTAAGGGTGTTTCCCAGCACTGGGTTGCGGCTGGCAGGGCATCTGCTGCGTGAAACATATACCGGAATAGTTGTCGGTTCATTCCGCTGTGGCGACCACTGATGAATAAGGTAATAAGTCGAAGGAAAATGATTGAATAAGTAATTAAATGAGCCTCCCCCTCTTTTTTCCATGTTTTATTCTTGTTTTTTTTCTTTAAATTGAAAACAAAGATGTAAATATGATTGTGATGTATTATATTGTTGTCACATTTCTGTTGCATCTCAATAATAATAATAAAAACTTTCTGACTCACTACACACTTTATTTGTGGTCAATCTGTATTGTAGGTGCGCTGTGCTGAGTTTATGGAGTTTCCTGAAGTGGAAAACCTTCATGATTATTACAGCACAGACGGCAGATTCGTGCACACACAGGACCAGCGGGGTCTTTATATTGTCTATGATGTGGCTCTAAAGCAGTGGTTCCCAAACTGGGGGTCGCGACCCCTGCGGGGGTCGCAGAATAATTTCAAGGGGTCGTGAGAGTTATTTAAAAATTGTGTAATTTTCAGTGATTATAATAAATATTTTTCAGTATTACAAGTGAAAGCTAATATTTTCAGATTTTTAAAAAGATATTACTGATTCATAAAGTATTTAGGACACATTCAGGCAGAATGCATCTTTGTACTTGGAACGCAGCGCTCAGGAACAGTTTAAAACTGTTGTCATGTCAACTTGCCGCAGTACACAAAGCCTTCAACGCTTGCCCCGCCTTCGCGCTCTTCTTATTGGCCCACTGCTCTAAGAACTGAACACGAATGATTGGTTAAAATCAGCTGTCAATCACTCAGTCAACGCCTCCTGTCTTCAGATGACAGGAGCTACAACCGCGAAAATGTAAAGCGCTGAAGACGAGAGAATGAAAACAACACGGACAGATTTGTCTTAGAAACACCTAAAGCTACAAATATTGGCACATCTGATTACTGATCATGTGCTGAATGTTAATCCACCAGCTATACTTATTGAAGAGTGGATAAAAGACCTCCATTGGCTTCAAGTCTGCTATGAAAATAACTAGCATTCACTGTAAAGTCTGTGGGATATCTTTTGGGATATCCGTCCGTGTATCTTTTGGTCACTCAATTATGTTATAAAAATTTCTTTTCTTGTGATAACGGGATTTCATTGAGACATATTTTCCTCACGCATGCATATTTATTTTTTTGCTCGTTAGTTTTGATTAGTGTTGATTTTCAAATGCATTAAATGTGTTTATAAAACTTATAGTAACAGTGCGATAATTGGTGGGAGCCACTAAATTTTGGCTGGTGCGTCTACATTTTTAAAGTTAGAAGCACCAGTGTTACCAAGCAAAAATGTTAATTTCGAGCCCTGTAATCTATAGTAAATATAGTTAAAATATTGTGAACAGCTTAAAAAAAAGCTATTTTTATTGTTTGTATATGCTTTGGTAGTGGGGGGTCGCGAGTTCTTGACGATCTTACAATGGGGGTCGCGGGTTTAAAAGTTTGAGAACCACTGCTCTAAAGGACCTGGAGGAGCTGGAGCAAAATCTGCTGCTGAGCGCGTCTCATTTCATACTGAAGAGCACAGGTCAGATATTCTGGTGTCTTTTTTTTTATTTGGGGGGCCTGATTGTACCTTTTTTTACCAGATGAAATATAACAGAATCAGAATCAGAAGCTGTTGATCCACTGACAGACAGAGGTAGGCACAGAGAGCTGAGTTAATTTGGGCAGGAGAAGTTTTGGGATGATAGTGTTAAACGCCGAGCTGAAGTCAACAAACAAGATCCTCACATTGGTCCCTGGTCTGTCTAGGTGTTGCAGAACATAATGCAGTCCCATATTTACTGCATCATCCACAGACCTGTTTGCTCTGTACGCAAACTTTTATAAGAATGAGAAGTTTCAGCTTAAAACCTGTGCCTCACACAGGTGAGTGGGCTTGACAAACCACCCGAAGAAACACTTTTCTCTTTATATGCACCAGATACTTTACTTAAACTCCATCTAACAAGGAGTCAATAAGGAAAACATTTTTTACATGTGAATAAATCACAAATAATCTTGTTTCCTTTAACCTTAAATACCTCTTTTGCACAATATTGTTCTGTCTAACATAAAAGTGCTTAGGTTATGTGTATATTCAGTGTTAGGAAAAGTTACTTTTGAAAGTAATGCATTAAATTATTAAGTTACTCCCCCAAAAATCAACTGCACTTAGTTACTTTTTATGGTAAGTAATCCATTACATTATATTTGAGTTACTTTTGCCTTTTCCTTACCTGGATGAGGCTTCAATTCAATTCATCTTTATTTCTATAGCGCTTTTACAATGTAGATTGTGTCAAAGCAGCTTAAGATAGTAGTTCTATTAAGCTGAAATAGTGTCAGTCCAGTTTTCAGAGTTGAAGTTTAGTTCAGTTCAGTTCAGAGTGGTTTAATTTTCACTGCTGAAAGTCCAAATACTGATGAGCAAATCCATCGATGCGCAGCTCAACAAGTCCCAAACCAAGCAAGCCAGTGGCGACAGTGACGAGGAACAAACTTCACCAATTGATGAAAGTGAAAGAAAAAACCTCGAGAGAAACCAGGCTCAGTAAGGCACGATCATTTCTCCTCTGGCCAAACTTCCTGTGCAGAGCTGCAGTCATTCAGATGTCTTTCAGAACCTACAGGGTCTTCTTCTTCTTCTTCTTCTTTTTTTTTTTTTTTAAATGGAAGAGATCTACAATTAATAACACACTGTATAACCTAGGCCTATACAGGACAATGTTATCTTCTGAGAACTTCTTGACCCCAGAACTTATATGTATCTATATTTATACAGATTTTTGAAAGTTAAAAGCAACATGTAGATACTTTTGTACTTTTTGTCTGATTAGTTATGTGAAATCACAGTCCATTAAGAAAATCCTCTTGTCCTTTTCTTCCATGCGTTAAAAAAATACGTAAACACACTCTCTCATTGAGTGTATGATTCAATGCGCCTGTTTATTTTTAGTTCAGCAATTTTTTAAAAATCCTGAATAATTAAAATAAAAAGTAACTTGCATTACATTTCTTAAAAATCAACTTAAGTATTATCCTA
>NC_079451.1:46278618-46303618 GCF_903798145.1 Danio aesculapii | reverse complement strand
TCCATTATATAAAATAAAGCTGTCCAATTTAGATCTTTCAGCAAGGCCAGCAAATGAGTATCTGCGACATTTACTCTGTCTGATAATAATGACTGATCATCTATGATGACTGATAGAAATCTGTTCAGTCTATTATATTGAATGGCGATCGAAAACAACGCTCCCCATTTGCCCGTCTCGATCGCAATATTTGTGAAATAAAGTAAACACTATTGTTTATTGTGTACAATATTTATTAACCACATATATCAAAATATATCGATGACGATGTCCAAGAAGACTTTAATAACATTACATCCGTCATAACCATATGGTTTTCCTAGATCGTGTGTGCCAGATTGTGTGTGGCTTAAACGTGTGTGGTTCTGCGGGCCTGCAGCTGGATATTGTTGGGGCAGGTGGGTGTGATGCAACCACTTTTTTCACCTGAGTTTTTCACCGGAGTTTCTGTTTGACACCATTCTCTGCACCTATCAAGTCAGTAAAGCACCACAGACACACACATCTCTTAGGGTGCTTTAACACCAGTTTTGTTCCGAAACAGGGATTAAAAATGTTACAATGTCGCTCTTTGTTCTCGGTGCGGTTCGCTTTCACACGGCAGAGTTTCTAAACGGACCAAAAGAGCTAAAACAAGTCATGTGTGAGGAAACTCTCCTCACATTGTTCAGAGTTTCACGGTTTATTTTGCAGAGTCCTGCTCAGCTGTCATGCGTCTTTTTTTAATATATGGCAATAAGCAATAAGACATTATAAGTGGAAACCTGCACTTTAATTTTGAATGGTGACACCCACAGACATCGTCATCAACTATAAATCAGAGGTAAGACTTTCTCATACAGAGCCCTTGGCTGGAATTATGCATTATAGCCTTTACATTATAGAGAGACATAACAGATAAAACAAGACTGCAGTTTGGTCAGTTTTCCTAACAGATAAACAGCTCTTGTTAATAGTTCAGCATACTTTCACTTTCGTATTTGACATGAAACCCACATTTACCGGTAGCAATGACATCTCGCCCTACTCATAATTCTCTCTTCATATAGCCACATATAACTATTACATGTCCATAATACACCGTGATATAGCCGGGCTCGGATCGTTTTGCTTTTTCACCACAATCGATCTGCTCCAGAGTTCGTTTTAATCGAGCTGAGACCACCTCATTCAGACGATCTCGGACCGATTGATTTGGCGTGGATCTGAGCACGATTGCTGGTTTCACATATGCCAAACGAACTGCGCTAACTGGGGAAACGACACCGGTTCAGAAACAAAGGTCTAGGTGTGAAAGCGCCCTTAGTGGGCGTGAACAAATGCACACACTCACTGAATGAACTCCTGAAGACTCATCGTCACATCATCATCACGAAACGCATGTTTATGCTGTCCGGGAAAAGCAGATTTTTTTTTATTCGCATGCGGTATCAAACTCCATAAAAACAACCCTCTCCTATCAGTCCTTAGTTCATATTCGCATGATTGCATCCGGTAGCTCAGAGTGAGTCACGGGGGCATGAATGAAATCTTGTTGAATGAAAGTGAACCTGATTTATTAAATTAAAAATTAAATACTAAAAATTACATGAACTTTTTTGAGTTCAGCTAAGTTTATAGCTAAATATTTAGCAGTCTCTGCATGTCCTCTATGGCAGTGTTTCCCAACCCTGTTCCTGAAGGCACACCAACAAAACACATTTTCAACCTCTCCCTTATCAAACACACCTGAATCACCTCATCAGAACATTAGAAGAGACTCAAAAAGCTGAAATGAATAGGTCAGATAAGGGAGACATCCAAAATATGGACTGTTAGTGTGCCTACAGGAACAGGGTTGGGAAACACGGCTCTACGGCATAGAATTCATTTAAATAGAAGTAAAATAACATTCATTACAAGTTGATTTAAAAAAAAACAACACAATCGGTTTTGCAATTTGTGTTTTTTTTCAATTGAATAAAAGACTATTTTCCATTCATATATTTCATTATTGAGGATTTCTTAAAAATAGTGTGAAAATCTCGTCTCGTCCTGTGGAGTAGGCGTCTCGTCACACCCCTACTACCCAGTATAAAATACAGTAGCTATAGCAGACTTAACTTTTTAAATACAGCTCCACAGAGTTGGCACGGTTAAAACAAAAATAGGCAGTTTTTATTTCTGATAACAATATTTATCGTTGTCCGACTCGTCAAATAAAATCTGAGATAATCATAAAAGAATCTTGCATGTGTTGTTACTTACAATAGCAAGCCAACGTTCTCCTCA
This sequence comes from Danio aesculapii, assembly GCF_903798145.1. Lineage (NCBI taxonomy): Eukaryota > Metazoa > Chordata > Actinopteri > Cypriniformes > Danionidae > Danio > Danio aesculapii. Next base: position 46,301,347 of record NC_079451.1, on the reverse strand, counting down.
GAATATTCAACAAGCTTACTTTAATAAGAAATTAAAGCTGGTAACAAACAAAAAACAAAGCACAATTGTGGTGCTGCAATGAGATGAGTGCCGCCTTGAGTGATTGACAGGAGGTGTTGCTATTCAGGACCACGGTGTGTGACGTAAACTCTCTTTCAGAGAGGAAAGAGAGAGAAAGCGCTTGCCACCATGGGGCTGTGTCCCTTAAAACTCTTTAATAAATAAAAAAGACACACAGAAAGCCCAGCTGATATTGGTTTATTGATCCTGTGGGAAAGCAATATTAAATCAATTTAAACATTTCTGCATAATGTGTTGAAAATCTACACTTTGACAAAACTTCACAAACCCAAAATATTCAGGATATCCACAGAAGCCACCCCCTCGAGTTTGCCCCTGATTCCAACTGTGTTTGTCTGAAAGAAGAAAGTCATATACACAGAGAATGTCTTGAGGGTGAATAAATATTGGGGTCATTTTCATTTTTTAATGAACTATTTCTTTAATAATATAATATAAAATTATATGGTATAATGTTATTAATATTATACCAATATTACCAAGAACTCTTTTTAAAATTGACATTAAGAAAAATGTATAATTATCACACACCAATACAAATGTTATTTGTTTAATTGATCTTCAAATTTGCATATTATGATTTCTGAAGGATCATGTGACTGTGAAAAATGTGCATGTAAGAAAAACTTGCAATTTACAATAAATTCAAACAAAATGTATGTACAGTTGAAGTCAGACTTAATTATAAGAATCATAGAAACATTTAACATTTCTAAACTTATTTATTTATGGCAAGAGTGATTAATATCAGGTTACCATCTTTTATTAATAAATCGATCCTCAAAAATATTTACCAAACAAAGTTTCCATCACAACACCTTAAGCCGTGAGTAGGCTATTTGTTTTACACCTTATTGAATTCAGCCCTGTTGAATTATTAGCCCCCCTGTATATTCCCCTGCCCTCAACTTTTGTTTAACTGAGAGAAGATTTTTTTCAACATATTTCTAATTGTAATAGTTTTAATAACTCATTTCTAATAACTGATTTCTTTTATCTTTGCCATGATGACAGTAAATAATATTTGACTAGATATTCTTCAAGATACTAGTATTCAGCTTAAAGTGACACTTAAAGCCTTAACTGGGTTAATTAGGCAAGTTAGGGTAATTAGGCAAGTCATTGTATAGCGATGGTTTGTTCTGTAGACCAGGGGTTCCCAAACTTTTCATCCCGCGACCCCCAAAATAGCAATGCCAGTGACTCGCGACCCCCAATGTGCTCTGAGATGGTAATACATATACAAACCTTGGATGCAACAGTGCACACACACCTATAGGCCCAAGTCTATTTTTCATTTAATTTTGGAGAACGCCACTCAGAGATCATCCTCCATGTTCTATTGTGGTCTGTATTTATTTTTTAATGTACATAAGGATACATTCCTTAAAAGTTTAACTTGGTGCCATAAAATCAATCTGCTGTGTATGATGCTATTGCTGTGTCCTTATTATAGCGTTAATCACCACAGGGGTCGCAACACATGCATGTTGTTTTTTTTAAATGTAACTATTAACGACTACTTTTATCTTCTGTGGGTTACGGATAAAATATGCTAATTTTAATAGTTTAAAAAAATGAATTAGATTTTTGGAAAGCACCAAGCGAAAGCACCCCCCCCCCCTCATTATCCCATGACCCCCTGAGGGGTCCCGACCCCCACTTTGAGAACCACTGCTGTAGACAATTGGGTAAAAAAATATTGCTTAAGGGGGCTAATAATATTGACCTTAAAATGGTTTAAAAAAAACCTGAAATAAAACAAATAAAACTTTCTCCAGAAAAAAGTAAACATAACTGTTAAACATAATTTGGGAAATATTTGAAAAAGAGAAAACTTCACAGGACGGCGAATAATTTTGACTTCAACTGTATATTTAGTTATGAAACATGTCACAGCATTACAATTTTTGCTGTAGTTTAAAAACAAATGCAATATTGACATGGAACATTAAATGCAACACACATTAAACAGTGTCTCCTTGTACTTTCATTGCAGGCCTGCTTTGAAGAGTGTGTATTTTTTGGAGATTCACCCATCCCTGTGTTTGGCCTCTCAGCTGTACGAGGGTCTGGAACGAGCCTGTGCTGAACTATTTGAGCTGCACAGAGCGAAAACACCATCTCAGAGAGTCAAACTTGAGCAAAAGCTCCTGAAAACAGCTCTGGATCACTGGCACACACTCGTTTCTCCAGGTGTCACCTACAGTCCTCAGATCCAGAGAGACGTATGTGCATTTTTCTGCTATTAATTAGTTATTAGTCTGGTAATTTTAGTCAGAATATAAAACTAAAAGCTCCTTTTTGCTTTAAGTGAAGTTTCACAAACTAATTTCGAAAGGAGCATGTGAAATGATTGATTGCAGCTGGTCTCTCATCTACAATCATTAGCTAGCCAATCAGATTAATCCACACTCAATATAAGTAGCCCAGAAAAAAAATCACTCCCTTATCTTCATTTTCCGAAGAAACCCCCCATCCACCCCTTCTCCCCCTTTCCTCCTTTACCACGGGAAGCTCTCGAGAACCACCTGATCTCGTTACTCCCCTTACATGCTCTATTGAGCAGTTAGGAGCTCTGGGCTCAACTATCTCCGAGCTCAGGGTTCTCTCCTGGGACAGCATGCCAAACCTGCTAATAGCATCAAGCAATATCTGTGAACTCTTGAAATAGGTGTGAAAAGAGTACAATTGTGTATTATTATGAATTTAGCTTCCTTTTGTGCATAATTTGTCTATGTTTATATGTGTGTCTTTCTGTGCTCATACTTCATGTCTGTGTGTTCAGAAAAAATATACAGTCGAGTTCAAAATTATTCGCCCTTCTGTGAATATCTTATGCGGATATTTCTCAAATGATGTTCAACAGAGCAAGGAAATTTTCACAGTATTTCCTACAATATTTTTTCTTCTGGAGAAAGTCTTATTTGTTTTATTTTGGCTAGAATAAAAGCAGTTTTTAAAATGTTTAAACCATTTTAAGGTCAATATTATAAGCAACATATTTTTTTCGATTGTCTGCAGAACAAACCATTGTTATATAATGACTTGCCTAATTACTCTAATTGGCCTAGTTCAGCGGTTCCCAAAGTGGGGGTTGCAGGACAATAAGAGGGGGTCACTTGGTGATTTTCAAAAATCTAATCAATTTTAATAAACTATTAAAGTTACTAAATTTTTATCCATAACCTACAGAAGATAGAAATAGTTACATTAAAAATACATGCAAATTAAAAGCCATGAGTTTTCTTTTGTTTAGTTTTTTTGTCCATTGGATTGGACTCCTGGGGTTTTTACATTAGATTATCCCCACAGCAATAGCGTCATTTGCAACAGATTGATTTTACAGCACAAGCCTAAACTTTCTGACACCTTTATAAGGTTTAAGGTTTAAGGTTTAACAACTTTATTAATCCCACTAGGGGCAATTAGATTAGGGTAATAGCATTTCATGATTCGACAAACACATAAGGAGACGAATCACTTACAAACAGTGTTAAAAAAAAACAACAACAACAATCCAGCATGCTTCATGTATACCTTCATAAATAGTTAAAAAAAAAAAAAGATTGAAAAACACATGTATTAGAAATGTAAATTTAAAACTTGCTAAAATGTAATGTTGTAAAGCCTTACTGCCTCTCCATTTAATGCTTCTTAACCTTCTTCCAGAGGGCAACAGAACAAAAAAAGGCTTCAGAGGATGGGTGTCATCTCTTATCACACTTTGAGTTTTCCTTAATACTCATATACATTGGCACTCATATACATTAAAAAGAAATACAGGCTACTTGTTAATCTCCCAAGAATAGACTTGTGCTCAATATTGTAATGCACTACCTTTAAAAGAAACTTTCCCCAACACTGTTGATAACCACCTCTGAAAATAGTGGGGGTCGTGATTCACTGGCATTGTTATATTGGGGGTCGTGAGCTGAAAAGTTTGGGAACCCCTGCCCTAGTTAATCTAGTTAAGCCTTTAAATGTCGCTTTAAGCTGAATACTAGTATTGTGAAAAATATTTTGTAAAAATTATGTACTGTCAAGATAAAAGAATTCAGTTGTGAAAAATCAGGTATTAAAACGATTATGTTTAGAAATGTGTTGGGAAAAAATCGTGAAAAAAATGTGCATAAAAGTAACTTTTTTTTCGATCTTTTCAACGTTTAAAGTTGTTGGAAGGAAGATCAAGATCCCCAAAGCAATTCAAAAGCATAAATGAATGGGGAAAAATAAAAAAAATGAATCACTAAATATGGAAAACTGGTAATGTACGGACAGAGTTCATACGATCATGGAAAACCTGGAAAAGTCATGGAATTTTGCATTGGCATTTTCCAGGCCTGGAAAAGTTTTGGATAAACAGAAAAACCCACAAAGTTTTGAAAAAGTCAAAGAAATTAGTTGAACAAATATCTGTATAGTTGAATTAGGGCTGCACTATATTGGAACAATCTGACATGACCATATTTTGTATTTCTGTGATATATATTGCGATGTGAATACAAAATCATCACCGGATGATTTAACGGGTTTATTTGGATTGATTGGGGAATTTTGTAGAGGAGTGAATCTCGACTAATATATAACAAATAAATTACAAGCATAGCTAAATAAAATATAGTAAAGATAAAAGTGAATGATAGTTTTCAGGTATTCACTATTCAGGTACAGATATTGAAAAATAAACACTGCATAGTGTTCAGTGTATATTATTTAATCTTTATTAAAGCTTATAATAAATGTCTTGTTGCCGGATGTTTTAAAATGTGCAATATTGAAATGTTCACACAGTCACAGGCCTTAAAGGGACAGTTTACTCAAAGATTAAAATGTACACACTATTTACTCACACTTTACTTGTTTCAATACTAGAAGAGTTATTAAATTATATATTTTTTGTGTTCATTTAAATAAAAAAGAAAACACATGAATGTTTGAAACAAGTGAAGGGTGTAATTAAAATGGTGTCATTTTTGGGTGAACTATCTATTTAAAATGCATGCAGATGATAAACTTACTCCATTATGATTAAACTCAATATTAAACTATAATCCCAACATTGCATATCCTGCGATGTGACTATTGCGGATGCACACATTGTGATATCGATGCTGAAACAATATATTGTGCAGTCCTAACTTGAATATAGGTTAGTTGTCTTTACTTCTTTTCTGTCCTTGGCTAAAAACCTGCTCTTACATTGTTAGTACTGTGTAAGCATTATCAAAATCAATTTTACTTAGATATAAAAACTAACTTATACAAAATAGATTGTTGCGTTTTCTATGATTTAATCAATCTGAACGTGATTATTTTTCTTATTATTTACTATGTATATGTAGACATTAACATTACATCATGAAAATGTACTTGAAAGTTCTGTTTCAATAAAAGTCTTAAAAAAGTCATGGAATTGTAGTAGTAGAAATGTGTATGAACACTGACGGATATTGTAACACTGTACATTAATTTTGGCAGTGTGGTAAAATAAGTTTACAAGGAGATGCTAACAATCATGGTATTTTTCGATGTTGTGTGTTACTTCAGTTGTTCTCAGATGTGTTCATCGAGGATCCTGCTCTGGTCAGAGATCTGGGACTGTACATTGTGAGGTGTGCAGATGAACAAGAGAGAAAACAAGGCAAAGACAGACAGATGTTCATGTTGAAGACGTTCTGCACGTTATTAGAGCTCGTCACTCTCCGGCACCGCATCTCTGAATCAGCAACAGAGACTGAACATCTGTCCCGGTTGAGTATCTGACTGCGGAGCAATGTAGAATTTATATTATAGAATATGAAGTATAGAGATTGCATGGTGGCTCAGTGGTTGGTGGTTCTCTTTTCTTCAGCATGATAGTAGCTAAACAGCATGTAAAAATGTGACTATATCTACACTGTATATATATATATGTATATCTACATCTTGTTCCTTCTGTTTTTCTAGATTATATAAATCCCTGTCCCGAGTGATGGGTTTTGATGAAGTTCATCTATACATGCGTCCGGTTCAGTTTGAGTTTGCAGTGAGAAAGGAGACCCCAAAACAGCTTCCAGTGTTCCTTACTGCCCTCCAGGACAGCAGACAGGAGGCTGACAGGTGAAACACTGGCTTTAAGACTCTACTTGCATGCTTTAAAACCAACAAACTAGGTATTTTGCAGCCTCAATTCTGTAATCAATGGTTGTTTTGAAGTTTAAGATGAGTATGTAAAGGTCCCGTGATGCTTTTTGAAAGGTGCATTATTTTAATTTGATGTTTGATGTAATCTAACTGAAACACGAAGAGAGAGCGGCACATACAGTAGCTCCTCTCTCCTGCCTGCTTTAAAAAAAACAGCCTATAGTGTTTTGTTTAATCACAGATCTGCTAGTTAGAGTGGACGCATGGATGCAGACTTGAGCACCGATCTCGCTCTAGAAGTCCCTGAAGTCATTGCGACTGGAGGTGGGATAACGCAGCATTTTATTTAGATTTATTATTAAAGTTCAGAGATATCACTTATTTATCTCAGGATTTCCCTAAATGAAAAGGTGAAAGTAAACATTACCATGGACATCTTAATAAAGGAATAAACACATTAAAGGTCGTCACACACCAGATGTGTCGCTCAGCGGCGCGACACGGCGCGCACATGACAGTTGAAAGTATCGCACACCTGACGCGCACATTCGCATGCTATTTTAAACGGAACGATTCAGATGGTGCTCTGTGGTGCGGCAGAAAAATGAACAGTGTCCTGAGTCTCATTCTCAATCAGCATCACCAGAAGCCATTCAATCCCGCACACACACACACACACACACACACACTACATATATCCTCCACCATGTTGCTGCTAAATAAGACAGTTGTCATGCCAACAGTAAACGGAAGCTCCACATCTTTTCTGATTGGTCCACTGCTTTGGAACTGACATTGATTGACATCATTCATTCATTTTCCTTTGGCTTCAAGAGTTCACACTTAGCTGATGATTAATTATAAGCTTGTTTGGCATGCTGTCCCGGGAGAGAGCCCTGAGCTCATAAGATCCTCGAGCCTAGGGCTCCCTCCCATTTGCAAGGTGAGAGGGGAGTTTGAGCTCAGGTAGATCTCGAGAACTCCCCTGCTTTAGTAACTAATGAACAGATAGTGATTGCTCTTAAGACATAACTACTTACTAGGAACATGTCTATGGTGGCGATTTGAATTAGTCAATTAACTTAAGTTGCATGTTTTTGGACAGTGGGAGGAAAACGGGGAACCCGGGGAAAAGCCACATGAGCATGGGGAGAACGTGTAAACTCCACACAGAAATGTCGGCTGGCTTTGTAAGGACTAGAACCATTGTTGTTCTTGCTGTGAGGCAACAGTGCTAACCACTGGGCCACCGTGCCACCCATCTAGGAAAGGTGGAGGAATCGGGGTGGAAAGGGGGATTCTTCAAAACGAAGATGGCTGTTATATAGAACTTAGGGTATTTATAGTGGCTTAGAAATCGTCTGATTGGTGAATTATAAATTGGATAATGCGGGACCGGCTGCGAGCAATCATAAGCACGTGATCCTCTCAAAATTAGTTTATAAATAAACTTCACTTAATCTCTGATTTAGAATCAGAATCAGTTTTATTGCCAAATGTGCTTCACACACACAAGGAATTTGTTTTGGCTACAATAGCTTCCAGTAGCGTTTCCACAGTGCAGCTGCTCCGTCGACGATAATGTTCCGCAAAACGCCAGAGAAGTCAAAATCCAGTTCTTTATTAGTTGGTGTGCACTGTCGAATGTTCAGCAGCTCGTCCCCGGTTCAACTGATCGTGTTTGATAAACATAAAACAGGACAAATTAACAAAAACAGTGCAAACACTGGAGAGCTCCACACCGAGGCGGCTATCCGCGACGCCATCTTGATGAGGTCTGTCATCAAGATCTGTCTGTTATCAAAGGTCACCACAGTGGAATGATCCGGACTTAAACCAGTGACCTTCTTGCTGTGAGGCGACAGTGCTGTCCACTGAGCCACCATTAGATGTTACTTTCGGTCTGTTAGTTCTTAAGATATCTATAAGCTAGTGTGCTCCAAAACAGTGACAATTTGAGTTTAAAAGATATAAAACTGATATAAACACCCAAAGCTTGCAGTTGGTCACATCCGCCTAACTGGAGCTACGGTTTTATTCATGTCATCTCATACTTCAGTTTCTCATGAAATATTGACAAATGCTCTCTAGCCTCTGACATGCCCCGCCCTCTTCAAGATGCTTCTCATTTGCTTTTCTTTTGATGAACTTGAGCTCAACCACTCTTACTAGCAGAGCTGTGAGAAAAACGAAACGCTATTGGCTGTTTTTTCTAAAGGGGAGGAGCTACTCTGTCAAACCCTCTCTTCATTTTTCAGTTGAGACTACGTCAAACATCGAATAAAAATCCACATTTCAAAGCACTTCACTGGACCTTTAAGTTCTATTGCACAATTGGGAAAATATATTCTTGTTGATTTTGGCTTCTACCTTTCTTTTCCTAGGTTTATCCCAAACAATCCTCCTCTTGCTGTTCAGGAACTTGATGAGAATCACATCTGCAAATTCAGCTTTCGATCTAAAGATGCAGTTGTACAGGTAATTAAACAATGATCGACAACACAGACCTGTGTCTGGGAAAAAAACATGATGATTTTTGAAACAAGTCAAAAAAGTTGCTGCAAGTGGTTCCAAAATTGTATGAGTTTCTTTCTTCCGTTGATCAAAAAAAGAAGATATTTTGAAGAATGTTGAAAATAAAAAAATGGATGATCTTTATTGACTGCCATAGAAAGGGATTAAAAATACTATGAAAGTCAAAAGGGGTTTTCTTTTTTGTGTTTAGCAGAAAAAAGAAAAGAGGATGAGTAAATGATGACTAAATTTTCATTTTTAGTTAAACTGTCCCTTTAATTAAATTCATCTTTATTTCTATAGCACTTTTACAATGTTAATTGTATCAAAGCAGGTTAACAGTAAATTTAAACGGTCAGTCCAATTTTCAGAGTTGAAGTTTAGTTTAGTTCAGTTCAGTTCAGAGTGGTTTAATTTTCACTGCTGAAAGTCTAAACACTGAAGAGTAAGTCCATTGATGCGCAGCTTCACAAGTCCCAAACCAAGCAAGCCAGTGGTGACAACGGCGAGGAACAAACTTCACCAATTGACAAAAGTGTAAGGAAAAACCTTGAGAGAAACCAGGCTCTGTTGGGCGTGACCATTTCTTCTCTGGCAAAACTTTTTGTGCAGAGCTGCATTCTAGCTGCATTCTAGGCACCGAAGGACGTCTATCATGGAGAAGCTGCAGGTGTGAGTAGGTAACCGGCGGGTGTACAGGCTGGCCCACGGGATCAATGCAAATACTCGTGTATCACTGCAGTCTTTTGGGAATCAGTCTGATACTATCCACTACTCCACGACCACCACAGCATCTACTTAGGATACGGCCTGGTCCAGGATTATGGAGACCTCAGAATAATGTAAAACAGACTAACATAAACGCAGATGCCGTTCAAATTATAATGTCTTTTGGGAAGTGTTCCCGGCTCCGGTTACCCTAAATAATGCAGACTAACAATCCTTTAGAGGATTTGGATTTTAAAAGCATTTGTGCTTTGTGTATGCTAATGCAAAGAGATGTGTCTTTAATCTAGTGTTAAACTGACAGAGTGTGTCTGCTTCCCAAATTGTGCTAGGAAGGCTGTTCCAGAGTTTAGGTGCCAGATATGACTATGAGAAAGATCTACCGCCTACAGCTGATTTTGATATTCTGGGAATAATCAATTGTCCTGAATTAATTAAGCGTAGAGGACATGAGGGGGCTGTAATACAACTTTGTGATAATATAGGACTTCTTCATCCTTATAAAAATATGTTTAAAACAAAAGTGGCGCAAAATGCACATGCATTTACAGTATAATAGTAAAATCAGTCAAGAACAAAACAGATGTGTTTTGTTAATTGATAAGAACAAAATATTACATTTCAATCTGTAAATATGAACCTGAGTAGTTTTATTTTCAACACAGGCTCATTCTGAAAATGTATCTCTATATACTTTTTTGGAGATTGCGAATTATAGCTAGAAGTATGTATGGCTGCATTTCGTCTTTAAAACGAATGATATGGAATCGTATGATGCCGTTCCTTTTCGCACTTACCAGCTGACCGCTTACCTCCATGTGGACGGCTTTTCCACTGTTACCAGTTTGTCCAGTAAGCTTGACATGTACTTTGGCGGACTTGAGATGCAGAGAGGAGTTGATCATAAAGACAGGGTTCGGCAAAGAACGCTTCGAGACTGCAGGTAAAACAAAAACAGAAGCCAAAAAAATAAATCAAACAAGTCAATAACAGTTTGAGAATGTGGTAAAATCAGAAAACGTGGTAAAAATCAGAGGGCTTTTCTTCATCTGGATTGCTTTTCAAAACACCGTGGGTTGGGTTTAGGGAAGTGGGTGGGCAGGTCAATCTGTGCTTTTGAAAACACTATCGGTTGGGTTTAGGTGAAGGAGGAAGGTGGGTCAGTCAATCAGTCAGTCAGTCAGTCAGTCAGTCAGTTGACAGCGACCTCTGGTGGATTTACGCGAAAAGAGTAGGGGCGAATGGCACTCGCGAGAGAAATCAGAGATCTCAAAAAGCATACACAGCGACCTCTGGTGCATTCGTGAAAACAAAAACTGCATAAACATAGCTCCTGGGATGTATTTTGCACTCTCCAGAAATGTATATAGGGGTACGTTTTCAGAATGAGACTGTGTTGGTAATTTTTTTGTACATGATTTCTTTTATTACCTGTTTGTGTTTGTCTCTCTTCAGCTGATGAATGAGGCGAGTTTGGAGAATCTGCGGGTGGTTCTGATGTGTCAGGTGGTTCAGAGAAACGCTCTGATTGGAGCACTGAAACAGGCCTCAGTGTGCTTTAGGATGGAGAAAATGGATCAGTCTTCAGATTCAGATTTAAAACTGCAACATGAAGGATCTGAAACCAGGAGACGAGCTGTAGATGATAAAAACAGGTCTGCATAAAACTGATCCAAATCCTATTTCACCACAACTGTATTTGGCATTAAGAAAGTGAAAGATTAAAAACTAAATGGCATTTTTTTCTTGAAAGCAATTTTTATATGCCCAAAACAAAGACACCACTGAGAGGAATGTATCATCAATTATTGAATTAATTCATATTGAACTATTATAGAATTTTAATTATGTTCATCAATAATTGTATTTCTAATATCATTATAAACTTGTATTGATTAAACAAAACATTACTTTTTTGGATGAACTGTCCCTTTAAATGATAATACAGGATTTATTCATCCTTATCAAACATTGTTTAAAAAAATGGCACAAAATGCGTATATGTATGTTGTAGGAAATGTTTACCAATAATCATTTTAACTATTTCTAATTAATAAATTAATTGTTTGCATTTAAATAGAGTAAAAAAAAACAAACATGTCCAAACATTTGTCCAGCACTGTAAATCTTTCTAAAACAGTCATCAACCTATTATGCCCCTTTTTACAAGATGTAAAATAAGTCTCTGATGTCCCTAGAGTGTGCATGTGAAGTCTCATATGATGTTTTTAAATCTTTAAAACTGATCCTTTTAGGCTTTGATCCTTATTGTGTCGTTTTGGTGACTGTCGCTTTAAATTTAAATGAGATTGTGCTCTTTTCAAAAGAGGGCGGAGCTACAAATGTCTGTGTGTCAAAGTGGCAGATTCAAAAACAAGTCTAACCTCCTATGCTAATGAGGGACAGATGGTCACTAGTGGGCGGGGCTTTCTCTCTCTGATGACATATAAAGAGAGAATATCAATCAAAGTGTTTCTGCAGACTGTTTTAATGAATGAATACATTTTTACCATTATTAGCTGGTTATATTCACAGACTGTTGCCACACAACTGTGTTTAAACCCCTTATAAAAGGGATTCTAGCATAATGGTTTCCTTTTAACTGAGAAAAGTGTGTCGTAATTCAGATTTGCAGGAGCTTTTGTGTCCATTCAGCTTGAGAAGGTGTCTCTCCGAGATGAAATGCTGAATGCATTTATAAAGAAGAAAGAGCAGATGAGTTCGCTGAAGATGAACTCTGTATGTACTGTAAGCCTCATTTGATTTACTCAATATGGAGAAATATCTAGCCCAGTTTTAAGTCCATCAATTGTTTTTTAATAGGAAGACATGTCCAGGATCAAGAGGAAACTGATTGTGGATTTCTGTCACAGGTATGCTGCAGAGTTATCAAAAATAAAACATTGCAATATTTAGTTTTTATGCAATATATATTGCGATATGAAATATTCTGTCATTTTGTATAAATCACAGTGATGTATGCGTGTACTTGAACCAGTGACAAATCGTAAGGCACTATTATAAACAACATCCAACTTTTTCAAAACATTCAGAGGTACATGCATGTGAAGTACATCTCCATAATCCAATATTGATAGAAGAGTATGTTCAACTTAATGTTTTCGAGATACAAAGGATAATTCTTCTAAGCAAAAATAAAAGCCTAATGTTGGTGTCAATATGTTGATTTGGAGTTTTTCTGGGAAGGGAGGAAATGACCTCCAGTGTGGTTTTCAGTGTTGGGGTAATACATTACAAGTAACAAGAGTTACCTAATAATATTACTTTTCAAAGTAACAAGTAAAGTAATGCACTACCGCCAACTGAATGAACCGCCAACTATTCCAGCATATGTTTTACACAGCGTATGCGCTTCCATCTGCAACCCAGTAATGGGAAACATCCACACACACTCATTCACCCACATACACTACGACCAATTTAGTTTATTCAATTCACCTATAGTGCATGTCTTTGGACTGTGGGGGAAAACAGAGCACCCGGAGGAAACCCACGCCAACACGGGGAGAACATGCAAACTCCACACAGAAATGCCAACTGACCCAGCCGGGAATCGAACCAGCAACCTTCTTGCTGTGAGGCGACAGTGCTAACCACTGAGCCACCGTGGGGATTGATTGCGGTTGAAATTGAAAAGCGCGGGGGGTGGATTGATCACGGATGAAAGTGAAGAGTGGAGGGGACGTGTGGATGGTGATCACGAATGAAAGAGAAACCTGGGGGGGGGATGGGATCGAGAACCCTATAAGTGAGAGCGGGGGCCGTGGGCGGTTGGAGGTGGTTGGCTTAATTATAGATGAAAGTGAAAAGTGGATGGGGGAGGGAGTGGGATCGTGGATGAAAGTGAAGAGTGGAGGGGCGGGGTTGTGGATGGTGATTGTGGATGAAAACGAAGAGCATGGGGGAAGTGGCGGGGTTTGGGATTCATTGTGGTTAAAAGTTCAGAGCTGGGAGTGGCGGGTGGGGGTGGATTGATCACGAATTAAAGCGCAGAGCGGTGGTGGGTGGGGTGAGTGTGATCGTGGATGAAATTGAAGACCCGGGGGTGGGGGGGTTTGCGCAGCCCCTCGATAATGTCTCTTCTCTGGGGGCCCCCTAAATGTATGGGCCTGTAGAATCGACCTAACTAACGAGCCCCCTGGCGCCCCTGTGTACAGCTCTGGGTTCAGGAAGTTCTCTGAAGATAACATTATGCTAAATTATCATTTTTTTAATGTGTTTTTAAAGTTAAATGAAGGTGTAGGTTATACAGTGCGATGTTAATTGCAGAGCTTCTCTATTTATTTCTCTATTTCTCTTCACTGGCTGCCCGTGCACTTCAGGATCCATTTTAAGTTACTTTTATTTGTTTTTAAGTGTCTGAATGGTGCTGCACCCCTTTACCTCTCTGAGCTTCTCTGTCCCTGCACATCTTCTCATTCGCTCAGGTCAGCTGACTAGCTCCTCCTGGGTGTGCTCAGGGCAAGTCGAAAGCTCAGAAGGGATGGGGCTTTTGCTGTGGCTGCACCAAAATGGTGGAATGAGCTGCCGTTGAATATTAGACTGTTACTGTCCATTTTTGGATCTCTTCTTTAAACTCACTTGATCACTTTGGCTTTTAGCACAGCATGAGATGTTGACATATTGTTTATTTATTTCTCTTTTAAAGTATGTGCTATGCTTTGTTTTACCCTCTATTGTCAGCACTTTGGTCAACTGTGTTGTTTTAAAGTGCTTTATAAATAAAATAGAATTTAAAAAGAAGAAAAAAAACCTCAGTAATCAAAGGTAAGGAAAAGTAATGCGAAAGTAACACAAAAGTAACATAATGCATTAGCTACCATAAAAAGTAACTAAGTAAGACAATATAATAATGCATTACTTTCAAAAGTAACTTTCCCCCTACACTAGTAGTGTTTCTGTGTGTCTTCCAGGTTTAATAAGCGTGTGTGTGAGTGTTTTGTTCGAGGGCAGCTGATCTCTCTGAGCTTCAGTCTCCTGTCACTGCTGCATGAGGTGCCACACATCAGAGACCAGCACTTCATGATGGGCAAACCTGAAGACCACCGAGCAGACCTGCAGGTCGAGGGTAGATCGAGTCCTGATCCCAGGTGAACATGTGGAAAGAAATTACTCTTCTGAGTAGGGATGCATGGTATAACCAAACTGAACTTCAACTCTTAAAACTGGACAATTGACCATAATCTTCTATGTGAAGCTGCGTTGACACAATCTACATTGTAAAAGCACTATAGAAATAAAGATGAACTGAATTGAATATTAAAGACAAATGTGATCAGCCAAAAGCATGCTAAATAATTTGATATACAATACAATATTTGTAAAACAAAAATAAATAATGATATACCTAACATACAGCTGAAGTCATAATGATTAGCCCTCCTGTGAATTCATTTTCTTCACAGGATTTCCTATAGTTCTTTGCAAGATACTAGTTTTTTCAAGCTGCTAGTATTCAGCTTAAAGTGATATTTATAGGTTTAACTAGGATAATTAGGTCAACGAGACAAGTTAGGATAATTATGGCCCGTTTCCACTGAGTGGTACGGTATGGTACGGGTCGGTACAGGTCACAGCCTTTATCAGGCTTGTTTTTCCACTGCTTAAAGGGTACCAATGGTACTTTTTTGGTGGGCATGGTGTACGACAGAAAGTTTCAGTCGACGTCATTCTCGCTCAAGGTAATGTGAAAGTAAATCTGTACGAGTCATTCTCATATCATATCAGAAGCACTTCTTACAAAACAGATGCTTTATACACATAAATGCTTGCTATAAATGTCATTACTAACCTTTCTATGAACATGACTTGATTATAACTGCAGATCAGTGCGAAATAGCCTACTGTAATGTCTGTAATTATATAAAATAAATAAATAAATGCAACATATATGAACACATACAGACCCTTACAGTCTCTGAAGTGTTATCAATTACAGAAAAACTACACACAGCATACATTTAACTGTATTTGGGTTCAAAAACAACACAAAATATAGCCCACAGTCAGTGCAAACCTCTCATCTGTGTCTTTAATCTTCAGCAGCACATGTGACCTCTGTTAGAAAGTAATTCCATTATTCTGAGCTCATAATAGTCCAAAAGATGATGATAATAGTTAAACATGGCAGTTTGTTCATGGTTTAGGTTGCTTAAAGAATCACTTGCTCCTTTGTTTTTTCGGGCTTCTCCTTTCTTTTTCCGCACGTCAGTTTTGCGTTTGTCCGTTTCTGACAGGATGTCAGAAGCACTTCAATAATCATGCACATGTTATTATCATCGGCATCAAGAAGTTTGTTATTTTAAATATGTCGCACGGCGAGCTCAAGCGAGAAAGCAAAACCGCTTGCACTTTAAACAGTCTTGTAAAAAACAACAGGTCACATGGTAGATTCTGTTTTTCTTCTTGGCTTTGTGGCTGTTCATCAAGACGACGACAAGGTTTGTTTAAGCTCTGGTTGACCATGGCTCGTTTTTATATGTATATATTATTACGTTGTAATGTCTCGGCTGTGTTTTTAAAAATGTCGTTTTCCTTGTGCACGAACTAGTGATGTATCTCTGTAAACCAATAGCATTCAGTTGCACGTCTTGCTCCGCCTTTTGATACCCTTTTGTTGTGCTTGGTACTCTTTGCAAAGGGTAAACAAAAAGTTGTATGGTACGGTCCGCTTTTAGTTACCTTTTGACAGTGGAAATGGCCATAAAAGCGTAGCGAACTGAACTGTAACGTATCATACCACTCAGTGGAAACGTGCCATTAGGCAAGTCACTGTATAATGATGGTTTGTTCTGTGGACAATCGAAACTGGGGCTAATAATTTTGACCTTAAAAAGGTTTTTAAGAAATTAATAACTGGTTTTATTCTATCCGAAATAAAACAAATTTTCTCCAGAAGAAAAAATATTATAGAAAATACTGTGAAAATTCCTTGCTCTGTTAAATGTCATTTAGGAAATATCTGAAAAAGGAAAGGCAAATAATTCTGACTTCAATTATACATAAAAAAAAAAAAAATTAATTAAAAAAAAAAAAAAAAAAAAAAAAATATATATATATATATATATATATATATATATATATATATATATATATATATATATATATATATATATATATATATATATATAGCAATAGGCAAGTTTGATAATATCATTATATTCTATATGTTACTTCTGTACAATAGTTATGTTCTGTAGTTATGTTAAATTAAAAGGTTATTACTGTACAATGTGAACCTATGGATCAGCTTAAAAACGACTTTGATTGGTTAATGTAATACTTAATGTATTACTGATAACGAAAAATTCTGTTGATCCAATGGTTCACTTTGTTTAAAGCTAAAACCATAAAACTTTTTTGTTATCTGTGATAAACAAAATTCATAAATGTATAATATCAAATTAGAGGCATTACAAATATGACATTTCTGCATAAATACTATATATACATTCATTCATACATAAAAAGACCACCCTTTTCAGAATGTTACTGCCTTTCTAAATCAACTCTTATCAACTTTTGGCCATTCAGGACATTTCAGCCTCGTCCCAGAAGACTGTTATCAGCCGATGGAAAGCGTCTGCTGAATCTGTGGTTCGTCCCACATTACACAGAAGTGCTGCTCATGTTCAGGGCTCTGGAGGAGAAGGTCAGAAACTTATCTGCAGCTAGTATAAACACGATAGAGAGTCCCAATCCCTTTTAAAAATACAGTACTCCTAATTAATTGGTTTAGCAACGCAGTGTTTCCAATGTTACATATTCATGCACAGTTACAATGGCATACATAAAACTGCAGAAAGCATTCATAAAAGGCTGTAGACTTCCTCACCATTTACTCGCACTCAGGTGGTTCTAAACTTTTATGAATTTCTTTCTTCTTTTGAACACAAAGCAAGATATTCTGAAGAATTTTAAATACAAAAAATATATTTAAACTGCATTTGCATTGCAATTTCATGTCTCAAATGCTGCATGATATTTTCTGCTCTCTAACTTCACTTTTCTTCATTTACTTTGCTTTACTGTGCTTTCATTTACTTTATAAAGCACAATGCAACGTCAGTCGTTGACTATTGTGCTGTACACAAACTGTACACTACCTGACAAAAGTCTTGTCATCCCAATTGTCAATCCCATCCCAAAAGTCCCAATTGTAAGAGCAACAAATAATAACTTATATATACTGTATCGTATATATACTGTAAGTAAAATATAATATAGGTGTTTTTATTTATATATAATTTGTATTATATATTAACATTTAATTTATAAATATAAATCTGCATTTTCTCAAATATACACATGTATGTGTGTAATTAAATATATTTATACAACAGTGTCTGGTTCTTTAATCTGATTGCTGATAGCCATACAATATTCTGCCAGTAACAGCACATGTCTAGCCTCTTCACCCTTGTGTATTACTCCACCCACATACAGCAACAAGCAGAGAATGCTCTACAGTTTGACAAATATTGCTACTTTTGAGGCTTTTTTAAATGTATGAATTGTATGAGAATGTAGTTGTTTAGATTGCAACTATGCAGTTTATTTATAAGGATAGTGCCTATTTTAAAATATTTATATTTTCTGAGAGACAGCCATCAGTCTGTCTTTGAGCAAAGACGGTTGACAATTCACAAAATGGGGACAGAGACTGCATAATAAACCCTTAGAGGAGGAAAAATACAGCGTAATTTTAAACTACAGCTGATCAAATCATTATTAAACAGGTAAATGACTTGAAAATGACCAGAAAAGTCGATCTCTCTCTTTTATATAGTGTAGTGCTGTGTTTATACCATAGTAATATTGTGATCTCCAGATTGCAACAGAGAAATACTGGGAAACTCTGTAGACTGATGGCATTTTATGCCGTTTAGCCTTATAATCTTAAAATGTGACTAAAATCAGCTGTTTTTGTCATCACTTTAGACATTATGCTTGACTAGAGAATCACTCAAACACTAGCTCTACGGTGACGTTGGTGATTGAGCAATGGTTTCTGCTGTTCTGACGTCAGCTGCAGATGTGAATGAATGGCGGAAAAAAGTAGTTCCTCTTACAAAAGGGTTTTAAGACTCTCAGTGTTTGATTTTCTTTTTTATACACACGATTATGCCATCGAACTGTTGTATAAATGCAATATCACACTAGTAGCAGTGTGATGTGGCTGTATATCGTCACTGATGGGACACTAAGGCACTCAGACTGCGCCCTTGTGCAAATGCACGCCTCCCACCAGTGCCAATATACTGCCAGTGCAAATATATATATATATATATATATATATATATATATATATATATATATATATATATATATATATATATATATATATATATATATATATATATATATATATATATACACAATATATATTATTATTATTTATTTTATTTTTTTTTTGCACAATAATGCCTTTTGTACATTACCTTATTGTCTGTTGGGAGAATCCTCTGTCAATTCCAGTCCCAAAAAAAACATGTAACTTTTATTCAAGCAGCAAATTAAAGTCAGAATTTGCCAGTGGTGAGTAATGAGTAATTTTTTGGCTTGACTGTATATATTAAACAAAAGCTTTTATTTTGAATGCAATTAATCCTTTGATAGCACTGCTTTGTTTGCTTATACACCATTCACCTTCAGTCTTGCCTTATTTGTTTGACTCATCTGTTGATCTGCAGTTTTTTATTGAATGTATTAAGTCATATATTGTTTGCTCTTGCTGCAGGAGCGTCAGCAGGCTCTTCAAAACTCTCTGCAGATCATTTCAGCTCTCCATGATATTGTTTATTACCTGGTGAGTTTTGCTCGATTGGGGAATCCAGACTCTTTGTTCAGTCGCAGTAGCGCTCAGAGGCTCACGGCGGACTGGGGAGGTTTAGAGAGCATTGGTATGTGATCATCGAATAACAACACAAACTATACTCTTTTTCCACATGTGGTTACTGTGCTTCTGCTGCATTTCAATTATGAGTTGTACTTTTGGTTTGGGGAAATTCCATTCAAACAACTGAAACAAATCATAATCGCATTACGTTTGGTTAAAAATATAAAAAAATTATTACATTTTAAATTATTAAATTATAAAGATATTAATATATAAAAATTATTACAGCTGAGCACTGTATTTGTACACACACACACACACACACACACACACACACACACACACACACACACACACACACACACACACACACACACACACATACACTTACCGGCAACTTTATTTGGTGCACTTGTTCAACTGCTCGTTAACTCAAATTTCTAATCAGCCAATCACATGGCAGCAACTCAAAGAAAGGTGATTTAAGTGACTTTAAACGTGGCATAGTTGTTGGTGCCAGACGGGCTGTTTTAAATATTTTAGAAACTGCTGATCTACTGAGATTTTCACGCACAACCATCAACCATCTCTAGGATTTACAGAGAATGGTCTGAAAAAAAACGAGAAAATATCCAGTGAGCGGCAGTTCTTTGGGCGCAAATGCCTTGTTGATGCCAGAGGTCAGATGAGAATGGCCAGACTGGTTCGAGCTGATAGAGAGACATCAGTACCTCAAATAACCCCTTGTTACAACCGAGGTCTGCAGAAGAGCATCTCTGAACACACAACACATCCAACCTTGAAGCGGATGGGCTACAGCAGCAGAAGACCACACACAGGAGGGTGCCACTCCTGTCAGCTAAGAACAGGAAACTGAGGCTACAATATGCACAGGCTCAGAAACATTGGACAATAGAAGATTGGTCTATAGCACTTTTAGAAAACGTTGCCTGGTCTGATTTCTGCTGCGACATTCAGATGGTAGGGTGAGAATTGGGCGTAAAGAACATGAAAGCATGGATCCATCCTGCCTTGTATCAAGGGTTCAGGCTGGTGGTGGTGGTGTACTGGCGTGGGGGATATTTTCTTGGCACACTTTAAGCCCATTAGTATCAATTAAGCATCATGTCAACGCCACAACCTACTTGAGTATTGTTGACCATGTCCATCCCTATTTGACCACAGTGTAGTCATTTTCTGATGCCTATTTCCAGCAGAAGAACGCACCATGTCATAAAACGCGAATCATCTCAGACTGGTTTCTTGAACATGACAATGAGTTCACTGTACGCAAATGGCCTCCACAGTCACCAGAGCTCAACCCAATAGAGCACATTTGGAATGTGGTGGGAGATACGCATCATGGATGAGCAGCAGACAAATCTGCAGCAACTGCGTGATGCTATCATGTCAATATTTCCTGTATCTTGTTGAATCTATGCCACGAAGGATTAAGGCAGTTCTGAAAGCAAATATATAATATATATATAATATATATAATATTCTTATTTTTAAGGTAAAAGTTTATACTGTTGAATAATAAATATTACCACACATCCTAATATATTATTTATTTAATTTAATTTAATTTAATTTAATTTAATTTAATTTAATTTAATTTAATTTAATTTAATTTTATTTTATTTTATTTTATCTTATTTTATTTTATTAAGAAATATTTAGAATTGTTTCCATTGGAAAAAAAGAATAATATTTCCTAATTATCCTTTAAATTACATGATGTAAATGTATGTTTCATTATTATTATGGTTATTATTATTAACACAATAATAATAATAATGATGATGATAATGATGTTAATGTTAATGATGATGATAATGATGATGATAATAAAAATAAAATAATAAAAACATTTTAGGTAAAAAACAATACTGCTGAATATTGAACATAAACCTACAATAGAATATGAATAGTCTTTTGTAGGTTATTTTATTTTTTATGGGGCGTTGGGAAAAGCTTGAAATGCTGTGTATCTTGCAGTCGCAGTGTTTGGTAATGCTGTGGTGTTTGTCTGAAGGGGCTGAGCTGTGGGACGTCCAGCGACAGATTGAGTCTCTCCGTGAGTCAAGCAGTTCAGAGAGTGTCGGGCGACTCCTGCAGTTACACAGAGACGTGCTTTTCCTGCGCTTTGATGCCGCAGTCAGATACATGATAAGGTGCTTGTAAACCACAGATTTAATTCACAGTATTAATGATGATGTTAATAATGTAATCAAGTTTGAGAGGAGGCCGAGGGGAACGCCTTTGAAAAGACCAGATTAGATATGTAATATATTTATTAATGCTGCTTGCTTTTGTTTTGTTTTGTTTTGTTTTTTCTGTTCTGTTGTGTTTTGTTCGTTCGTTCGTTTGTTTGTTTGTTTGTTTAATATTTATCCAATTTCACATTTCTTCAAAAGCTTTCCATTTTTGTCTCTCCACAAGAGATGCGTTCCTCTCCTCTGGAAACCTTTCAGCCTATCAGAGTGTGACTGAAAACATGAGCCACGCCCTCCCTATCATGAGTGACAGCAAAGTGGGAGGGGCCAATTTCCTCCCCATTCCTCAGCCTCTAGAACCGGCCAGTCTTCAGGTGATGAACATTCAGATTGATTTACCTGATAAATTTACGTTTATTTTAGTCACAATTTAATTTAATTTAATTTCATTTCATTTCATTTTTCATTCATTCTCTTTTCGGCTTAGTCCCTTTTTTTAATCCGGGGTCGCCACAGCGGAATGAACCGCCAACTTATCCAGCACAAGTTTTATACAGCGGATGCCCTTCTAGCTGCAACCCATTTCTGGAAAACTATCTTTAATAAAGGGACCAGTGATTCCTACTTTGCATCCTAGTTTCTGGAGTGTTTAAAACATATTTTATTAATTTGGCGAATTCCAGAAGTAAAAACCTCCAATGAAAGAGGGTGAGCAATAGGTAGCCAAGAATGAAAATGCACTACTTAGTAATAAAATATACATTCTGAACTCTTTAAAACTCAAGAAAACAACAACAAAACAATTAACATTAATGCAAAGATTGATTCATAAATAATAAAACCAATAAGCAAATAATATAAAGTAAATATGAAAAAATATTCATATAAAAAAACATAGAAAAAGGGAAGCAAATACTGGTCTAATGTTGATACACAAACACAAACTTTATTATTCCCTTCAGTCTCCTTCCCTGTTCCTTACATTTAACTATGATTAATTCAATTAGGACATAACTTTTATAAACATGTCTCAGGAAAGAAATGACCAGTGTGCAAAATATGTCAGTGAAAGACGCTTCAATATTGCATTTCAGTAAAATGCGTTTGAGACTAGAAAACGGATCTGTTAAACCAGGAAAAATTAAATATTTCATAGCAGAGCAGAAACCTGCTAAAAAAGAGCATTCATGCTGAGTCAGGCCCT
>NC_079451.1:46186118-46271118 GCF_903798145.1 Danio aesculapii | reverse complement strand
AGGTGTTTCAGGTGTGTTTGATTAGGGAGAGAATGAAAATGTGTACTGTTGGTGTGCCTTCAGGAACAGGGTTGGGAAACTCTGGTCTAGAAAATGCTTCTTGATTTAAGAATTTTTAAATATTTAGTCTAGAAACAGGACAAAAGATTGAGGTAAGAAAAACATTTTTGCAGTGTATAAAGGCCTTATAAATCTTTAAGACAGGTAGTAAACTAAACGGATTGAATTTCAAATCACTTTTATTGTCACATTAGCTGCAGCACATGTGCAGTGATGAGTGAAAAGCTTAGGTCAGGGGTCACCAATCACGGTCCTGGAGGACCGGTGTCCCTGCAGGATTTAGCTCCAACTTGCCTCAACACACCTGCCTGATTGTTTCAAGAATACCTAGTAAGACCTTGATTAGCTTGTTCAGGTGTGTTTGATTAGGGTTGGAGCTAAAATCTGCAGGACACCGGCCATACAGGAACAAGTTTGGTGACCGATGGCTTAGGTGCTGGCTCCAGACAGTGCAAAATACAACAACATACTCCCAAAAAAACAAAACAGTATAGATTTGTTTGGATTATCATTTTTTTTAAAGGGGTTATGAATAGAGTAATCAATTTGTTTGATTGCTTGATATATACAAGGTCATTGTACTGTAAAGACATTCTGTGAATTTCAGAAATTAATACACATTCATATATAGATATAGATTAATCATATGATTGTCATTAGTAAATTGCAAATTAATTACAGGTTTTATCCGTTTGAAATGTACATTGAATTAATATTATATTGCATTTTAAATCTGCATAACAACAGTATCAGGGACTTAAGTGCACATAAGAAACTGAAATTATTTTGCTTTGTAAAAGGAGTTTAAACACATTTTTAGGACATGTTAATTGTTTTATGATCAATCCACTTAAATTTCTTAAGTTAATTTAATCGATTTGAGTTGGGACAACCTGAATGAATTGTGTGAAACCCTGCATCTTTTACAGTGTAAAATGGTTTTATAGGGATGCACTGAAATTAAAATACCAAATACCCAATACCGAACACGTTTCTGCCATATTTTTCCGCATATAAATGTAATCATTTTAAAGCATGGCATGAATTAAACAGCCAAAATGGGTTTTTACATTTTTGTCTTGATTTGTAAAGAAAAATATTCACACACTTATACGCTACAGCCAATTAAGTTCATCCAATTCACCTATAGTGCATTTCTTTGGACTGTGGGGGAAACCGGAGCACCCGGAGGAAACCCACGCCAACACAGTGCTAACTACCGAGCCACCATGTCGCCCCTTATTGACAGATTGTAAATTGTAATAAAATAAAATTCTAATGTAAAAACAACAACAACTAAACACATTTCCAGTGCCAATACCAAAGCTGTCAGACCAAAACTAAAGAGAGTGCATTTCCCAGTGTAGAAGTCCATCTATTAGCCCAATGACGAATCTAACAGCATGGTCGAAGGTTAAATGCATGTAAGCCTTTTCTAGCGCTTCTAAAAAGAATTTTGTTATTTATTAGAATTTATTTATATTCGTTTTTTTAGCTCCGAATATAATCCATTTTAAATGATCCTAAAATTTAGACTGTATCTCTAATTGTAAGAGCGGATCACATTCATCATTTATGACTTAATTTAGAGTTTTGATTCATATCCGATTCCTTACTCTTCTGTTATACTGATTCATTTACTTGAACTGTACATACCCACTGCACATGGACATTTGTAATTATGTTTATCTGTCTGCACACTTCTGCTATTAATAGTATCCTGTACATATATTCATTTATTGTAAATCTGTTCATAGCTAATACAACCTGTATATAATGTTCATAGTACATCCATCTGTAAATATTACCATAATTTTTCTATAACTGCACTTTATAACTTATACCTGATCCTGCACTTGCTGCTATTGCACTGCTGGTTAGACCTAAACTGCATTTCGTTGCCTTGTACTTGTACATGTGTAATGACAATAAAGTTGAATCTAATCTAATCTAATCTAATCTATACGTTCATTAGGGACCAAACGCCGCTCAGAGTTTCATGCCCCGGGTTTGCGTGTCTTCTCATGGACAGTATGTCGACACTCTGAAATTAGTCAGAGGGTGAAGGATTGACTAATATTCAAATAGACTGGTTGCAAACTACTCACTCATCCTAAAACAATAATCAATTTAGCCAAGCCCATGCAACTTGCTAAAATCAGCAATTAGATGATTAAAAGATCTCCATTTTGTCGTGCCAAAACGGCTCCGTACAGTCAAATGTGCCTTTAAAATCAATCTAATCATGTCGCATCATAAAGGTAGCGCAAGATTCCACTTAATCAACTGGATATAAAAAGATTTCAGGAGAATTCAGAATGAATCAAAACTTACTTTATTTGTCAGGTAAAATTGTATATATGTTTCTTCATTTAACCAGATAAAAAACCCATTGAGATCAAGATCTCATTTACAAGGGTGACCTGGCCAAGAGGTCACACACGACTTATGAAAAAAATTAAATAAAATCATAATAATATTATTAATAATAAATAGAAAATCAATATTGTATAAAAATACAGTTGAGTTGTTCAGCTTTACCACATTTCAATATATTAAAAACACATACATTGAGAAATGTTATCCTAATATATAATAAAATGATCAGAAAGCCAATTCAGAGATGATACTGTAAAAATACAACATCCATAACTCAGAGATAAATTAAAGAGTTAGAGATGCAAACCTGACCAGAGAAGTACGTTGCAGCATAAGTCTCAGAGATGCTGCAACGGGGTGTCTTGGCTACAAGATCCCAATGACATTTGTCCACATTTCCTTTAAATACTCAACTCAGAACAAACCATAGATATATACACTAGACATCGCATACAGACCCTGAGCATGAGGCCTGAGCATGAGGTCAGTAGCGCCGCCACATTTGTACAGTGCTCCCAGCACAAATGTCATTCAACCACACTAAGACATTGTGCCAACATGAAGATGCTTGACATGAGCACTGTGTACAGGTGTAGTAACGAGCAAACAAAGAAAACAAAGCATAAAGGCAGAACATTTCATAGTTCAGATTTAATTTTTTACGTTTTTATATGTTATGAACTTTTGTGCTCAACTAGTAACATTAATACAGACACTTACTGCATTCACCATAAGGCAAAGTAGCACCAACTTGCACTAAATACTGGGCTTATGCTAGTTTTGTTGAATAAAATAAGCAAACAATGCAAAAGAAATATGACAGCAAGATGCTGCGGTGCCAGAAACGTGTATTACTGTCAGCTAGGTAACCGAGTTGTTCATAACAGAGATTCATTCACAAACGAATCGCTCCCTCCGTCAGAATGAGAAGTGAAAGCAGGAGAAGGGGTGTGTTTCAGGACATGGATTAGATCAAATCTAACAAGAGGGAGGATAACATATTGACATGCACACAAGCACACGCTATTTGTCGGCAATGCCCGTGCGGTCACTGATCCATCAATGTAGAAAAGTGATGTAAAATTATAATTTTCATAATTTAAAAACAATATTTGCATACTGACCACTGGGAAAACTCCCGATCACAGATATATGTGTATATCTCAGGCTCTGGATGGCCACAGTCCTTCACTGCAGATTGGTCCCGCATTCATTTCAAAGGAGCGATACCCTGTACTAAAAAGGCGACTCTATTGACGCATTCCTTCCAATAGACAACAACAGGGCAGGCAACATCTAATGTAAATATCTATGAGAACAAATGGCCATAAATTATAAAAGATAATAGAAGCATCACCGAGACCCTTGCCTGGTGAATTTGGGGAGTTAACCATCTCTAAGGAGGGGGAGCATCTGGCCAAAAACCAAATCAACATGGTTAGTGAAATATTACAGTGAAATTAAGACCACTTTACCAATCACACGTTTAAAATGACACCAAACATGATTATAGTGCTACAAGATACACCAAATTAAAACCTTAGACATGTTATATGAAATGTGCTCTGAAGTAAAAGGAGAAGGGTGAACTTTCTTGCATTCCCCCTAATGGTGTAGCTCTGTTTTTCCAGCCCATGTTTGCATTGTCAACAGTGATTTGAATAGAACAGTTGAACAGCTGGTTTCCTGATCATCTTCTCAGACCAGAAATGCTGTTGTCGTATTGCATATCAATTCTTATGGTCTTGTCTCATGAAAATCCATAACAGTTCTCAGGGTCTGATATTCTGGAGTCTTACACCAGTGATAAATATGCTCATAATGCAGTGTGTTTCACATTGGAGCGTTTCTTGTTAAATCACTGAATGCCTCCTCAATTGTTAGTCGCTTTGGACAAAAGTGTGTGCTGAATGACTAAATGAAATGTAAAATGCAAACACAGTAATCTGAATGTAAATATTTGTATGTGGATAAGTAGTTTGCTCATATATAATAGTTTAATACAGAGGTCACCAATCTCTGTCCAGGTGGGTCAGTGTCCCTGCAGGGTTTAGCTCCAACTTGCCTCAACACAGCTGCCTGGGTGTTTCAAATATACATAGTAAGACCTTGATTAGCTTGTTCAGGTGTGTTTGATTAGGGTTGGAGCTAAAATCTGCAGGACAGCTCAGCACAGTTTAGTTTCAACCCTAATTAAACACACCTAATCAAACTAATTGAGTCCTTCAGGCTTGTTTGAAATCTACAGGTACACTGGGCTTTTCCTCCCATAGACTTCTATTCATACGCACGCGAATGCGTCAGACCGGAAACGCAGGATCATGCGTTAAGTTTCGCAGTTCGCTGCGGTGCAAAGTTCAAGCTTGGTGAACTCTGACCTGCGAAATCGCATCACTTGAAAGCGTGAGACCAATCAAGGATCAAAACCTGACCTCTCTGGACAGAAATTAAAAATATGGAGCAATCGCTCGCTTTTTTTAATGTCTAATCATCTTGTTTAATCCCGCCCCTTTTCGCAGCGCCGCACGACAGAATTTCGCACTGACAAAGCCCAGTGTGACCGCAGCTTAAGTGTGTTGAAGCAGGGCTGGAACTAAACTCTGCAGGGCTGCGGCCCTCCAGGAACTGAGTTCGATACTCCTAGTTAACCCTCCTGTCTTGTTCACATCCTGCCCCTTACTTTAGTGTTCCCGGTCAAAATTGAACCGTCTGTTTTAAGAGCTCTTATATTAGCACAGAATTCATTTTTCTCCACCAAATTTTTATTCAACTTTCTTTAGCTGTGAACAATGTCTCAAAGTAGTGTTTAGGTTGAATTTACAGAATTAGACATAAAATAACTGGAATGAAAATAAAAATAGGCGCTGAAAATATATTACAAAATGAACAATAGATGACAGAAATCAAAATTCTTTGTCTCATTACTAATAGACAGCTCGCTATCACAACTATCACAAGATCTGACCAATGAAATTGACATTTTAATCCATCTGAAGGATTTATCAACCAGCAAAGCACAAACAAAATGCTATCCTTTCCTGTGTTCTGAGTGATCGAATTGTCAGTCTTTCAAGTGTACTAATGTAGGGAATAGTGACTGAGGGTATAGACGGTGAGCAGGGACAGAAAATATACTTTGGACAGAAAATTATACTTTGGTCATTTTTGAGCGAGATAATAATGGTCTAATATAATAAAATTATTGTTGCTAAGCTAAAAGTGCTCCTGCTAGACTTAGGGATTGGCTGAAAGAAAGAAAGAAAGAAAGAAAGAAAGAAAGAAAGAAAGAAAGAAAGAAAGAAAGAAAGAAAGAAAGAAAGAAAGAAAGAAAGAAAGAAAGAAAGAAAGAAAGAAAGAAAGAAAGAAAGAAAGAAAGAAAGAAAGAAAGTGTTACGTTTTTAAGATGTTTTAGTGGGATTCTGTAACATTTAAGTGAGACAGGTGTAATGTGTGAGACAGATCAAGGATGAGGCAGGAATCAATTCTCTATTTAAGCTTTTTACTCAGTAGTTGAAAATTATGTAACAGTAATTGGAGGAAAAAGAAAGAAATAAACATTTATAATTATCTTTAAACAAAAACAATGAGCTTAAGCCAAATCAAAGAAATTAACAAAACAAAACAATCCTTAAAACTAAAGTCTAAACTAGGCGTCAAAAATAAATACAAATAAACACCGAGATCTTCAGTGTATACGACACCCGAACTAAACTAATTAAAGCTACAAAACTCCAAATACACAGCTGGCAAAACACTCAAACTAATCTAACAGAACATCAATCTAAACTAAAACAAACCGGATAAAACGGTCAAAGCTTAGTTTAGAACCACACAACAACCATCACATTGTGACAGCATGTGAAAGAAAACAAACAGAAAGAAAGAAAGATACAGACACCTAGTCTGTGTGAAGATACACTGTTTTATCAGGAAGTTGATTCACATTGGATGATTCAACACTTTCATGGCAATTCATAACTTATTGGTTTAGTAGCTGATCCATATGAATTTGTATGATCTCATCCATACAGTTTTGTACAATTTGTTTATCCCCAATGATGATTGGGTTTAGGGGTGGGGTTGGGTGCCACGCCTCCTTTTAAAAATCGTACAATTTTGTACGACTGAACACATATGAATTAGCCACTAAACTGACAAAACGTGAAATAGTTATGTTTCCCTGTGAGATCAGGCTGGAGGATCCGCACATGAGCGCGTAAAAGAGATGTGTACCTGCAAAAGACATTGTTCAGTCTGAAATGAGTGAGTGAGCGAGGGAGGGAGTGAGTGAGGGAGTGAGTGAGTGAGTGAGTGAGTGAGGGAGTGAGTGAGTGAGTGAGTGAGTGAGGGAGTGAGGGAGGGAGTGAGTGAGGGAGGGAGTGAGGGAGTGAGGGAGTGAGTGAGTGAGTGAGTGAGTGAGGGAGGGAGTGAGTGAGTGAGTGAGTGAGTGAGGGAGGGAGTGAGTGAGGGAGTGAGGGAGGGAGTGAGTGAGGGAGGGAGTGAGGGAGTGAGGGAGTGAGTGAGGGAGTGAGGGAGTGAGGGAGTGAGTGAGGGAGTGAGTGAGGGAGGGAGGGAGTGAGTGAGTGAGGGAGTGAGGGAGGGAGTGAGTGAGGGAGGGAGTGAGGGAGTGAGGGAGTGAGTGAGTGAGTGAGGGAGTGAGGGAGGGAGTGAGTGAGGGAGTGAGTGAGTGAGTGAGGGAGTGAGTGAGTGAGTGAGTGAGGGAGGGAGTGAGTGAGGGAGTGAGGGAGGGAGTGAGTGAGGGAGGGAGTGAGGGAGTGAGGGAGTGAGTGAGGGAGTGAGTGAGTGAGTGAGGGAGTGAGTGAGGGAGTGAGTGAGGGAGGGAGGGAGTGAGTGAGTGAGGGAGTGAGTGAGTGAGTGAGTGAGTGAGGGAGTGAGTGAGTGAGTGAGTGAGTGAGTGAGTGAGGGAGTGAGGGAGGGAGTGAGTGAGTGAGTGAGAGAGGGAGTGAGTGAGGGAGTGAGTGAGTGAGTGAGTGAGGGAGTGAGTGAGTGAGGGAGTGAGTGAGGGAGTGAGGGAGTGAGGTGAGGGAGTGAGTGAGGGAGTGAGTGAGTGAGGGAGTGAGTGAGGGAGTGAGTGAGGGAGTGAGTGAGTGAGGGAGGGAGTGGGGTGAGGGAGTGAGTGAGGGAGTGAGTGAGGGAGTGAGTGAGTGAGTGAGTGAGGGAGTGAGTGAGGGAGTGAGTGAGTGAGTGAGTGAGGGAGGGAGTGAGTGAGTGAGTGAGGGAGTGAGGGAGTGAGTGAGTGAGGGAGGGAGGGAGTGAGTGAGTGAGGGAGTGAGTGAGGGAGTGAGGGAGGGAGTGAGTGAGTGAGTGAGTGAGGGAGTGAGGGAGTGAGTGAGGGAGGGAGTGAGTGAGTGAGTGAGTGAGTGAGTGAGTGAGTGAGGGAGTGAGTGAGGGAGTGAGTGAGTGAGTGAGGGAGTGAGTGAGGGAGTGAGTGAGGGAGTGAGTGAGTGAGGGAGGGAGTGGGGTGAGGGAGTGAGTGAGGGAGTGAGTGAGGGAGTGAGTGAGTGAGTGAGGGAGTGAGTGAGGGAGTGAGGGAGGGAGTGAGTGAGTGAGTGAGTGAGTGAGTGAGGGAGTGAGTGAGGGAGTGAGTGAGGGAGGGAGTGAGTGAGTGAGTGAGTGAGGGAGGGAGGGAGGGAGTGAGTGAGTGAGGGAGTGAGGGAGGGAGGGAGTGAGTGAGTGAGTGAGTGAGGGAGTGAGTGAGGGAGTGAGTGAGGGAGGGAGTGAGTGAGTGAGTGAGTGAGTGAGGGAGTGAGTGAGTGAGTGAGTGAGTGAGTGAGTGAGGGAGTGAGGGAGGGAGTGGGGTGAGGGAGTGAGTGAGTGAGTGAGTGAGGGAGTGAGTAAGTGAGGGAGTGAGGGAGTGAGTGAGTGAGTGAGTGAGTGAGTGAGTGAGTGAGTGAGGGAGGGAGTGAGTGAGGGAGGGAGGGAGGGAGGGAGGGAGGGAGGGAGTGAGTGAGTGAGTGAGTGAGTGAGTGAGGGAGGGAGGGAGGGAGTGAGTGAGGGAGTGAGTGAGGGAGGGAGTGAGTGAGTGAGGGAGTGAGTGAGGGAGGCAGTGAGTGAGGGAGTGAGTGAGGGAGTGAGTGAGTGAGTGAGTGAGGGAGTGAGTAAGTGAGGGAGTGAGGGAGTGAGTGAGTGAGTGAGTGAGGGAGGGAGTGAGTGAGGGAGGGAGGGAGGGAGGGAGGGAGGGAGGGAGGGAGGGAGTGAGTGAGTGAGTGAGTGAGTGAGGGAGGGAGGGAGGGAGTGAGTGAGGGAGTGAGTGAGGGAGGGAGTGAGTGAGTGAGGGAGTGAGTGAGGGAGGCAGTGAGTGAGGGAGTGAGTGAGGGAGTGAGTGAGTGAGTGAGTGAGGGAGGGAGTGAGTGAGGGAGGGAGTGAGTGAGTGAGGAAGTGAGTGAGTGAGTGAGGGAGGGAGTGAGTGAGGGAGTGAGTGAGGGAGGGAGGGAGGGAGTGAGTGAGGGAGTGAGTGAGGGAGGGAGGGAGGGAGTGAGTGAGGGAGTGAGTGAGGGAGTGAGTGAATGAGGAAGGGAGTGAGTGAGGGAGTGAGTGAGTGAGGGAGGGAGTGAGTGAGTGAGTGAGTGAGGGAGTGAGTGAGTGAGGGAGGGAGTGAGTGAGTGAGTGAGTGAGTTGGGGTGGTGTGTATGGGGATGTTTTCTGTCTGATGGATGAATATAGACTGGATACCCATTCATTTCCTATGGTGGTCACTTTTGACCGGGAACACCACAAGTGTAACAATGTTGATTAAAACACTCACAATTCAATGATAGAGTTGATCATCACTTTTATATGTTCAAATGCATAGTGTGGAGGATATCATAAGTTGTATTCAGTTGTAAATCGGTCAGATTTGACCCGAACACGACAGGAAGGTTAAACCATTAATCTCATGTCATATTTCAGCTTCTTGATGATGGCATGGCAAACCAGGAGAGAATAGCAGAGTGTGTGTGTCAGACTGAAGACACGTTTCAGTGCCTGATGAAGCAGAAGGGTTTTCTGCTGCTCTGGAAGCAGATGGAGGTCTTTAAAGCGAGCTGGACTCAACGACAGACCAGTGCCGAAACCATCAACACACCGGCGCTGTTTAAACACTTCTCTCAGCTCTACAGGTCAACAACATTCATGCATTCACTCTTAAAAATCATTAGAGGTTTGTATGTGTATGTATGTATGTGTGTTTGTACCCTGTATTCCTTACGTGCATAGCATTACCATTAAATGTTGACCTTGTGGGGACAGAATGAATATTTTGAAGATGTACAAATGCAGACTGTTTCCTGTGAGGGTTGAGTTTAGGGCTAGGGTCTGGGGAAGAGGACAGAAAATACAGTCTGTACAGTATAAAAATCATTATGTCTATAGGAAGTCCCCATAAACATAGTTTTACAAGTGTGTGTGTGTGTGTGTGTGTTTGTGCATAAGTGTATGTATAGAAATATGTGTTTGTGTGGTGTTTACTGGATTACATATATACACACACATATAGACACTAAATACAGTACACACCTCATTCTCTTACACACACACATACACAAACAAAAACCCTGTGTGTGTGTGTGTGTGTACGCACGCGCATGGGGTTTGTGTGTGTGCATGAGTGTGTATATTTGAGTGTGTGTAGTGTTTACTGTATTTGGTGTCTATATGTATGTGTGTTTGTGTGTCAGTATGTGCGTGTGTGTGTGGTGTTTACACGCACATACAGTACCACACGCACACACACATTCATACTCACACACATACACATACATATACATATAGACACTAAATACAGTACACACCACACACACCAAATATTCGCGCACACATGTACACAAACACAAACCCCTTGTGTGTGTGTGTGTGTGTGTGTGTATGTGTGTGTGGTACTGTATGTGCGTGTAAACACCACACACACACACACACACACGCTCATACTGACACACAAACACATCCAAATAGACACCAAATACAGTAAACACTACACACACTCACATATACACACTCATGCACACACACACACACACACACACACACACACAGGGTTTTTGTTTGTGTATGTGTGTGTGTGAGAGTATGAGGTGTGTACTGTATTTAGTGTCTATATGTATGTGTATATATGTAATACAGTAAACACCACACAAACACATATATCTATACATACACTTACGCGTATGTGTGTATATGGGGTGTGTGTGGTGTGTACTGTATTTGGTGTCTATATGTATGTATATGTATGTGTGTGTGTGTGTGCGTGTTTGTGCGTGCATGGGGTTTGTGGGCTTGTCTGAGTATGTGGTATGTGTGGTGTTTACTGTATATGGTGTCTATGTCTGTATATGTGTGTGCTTATAAGGTGTGTGTGTGTGTTACTGTGACCCATGGTCCTGTGTTGTAGGGTGGAGATTTTCTTTCCCAGCATGCAGGCTCTGGCTCAGCAGATGGACCTGGAGAAAGAGTACCAGATTCTGCTTTCTCAGACTCAGGCTGTGCTTCCACCTCCTGGAGCAGCAGAAGTCGACATCAAAACATGGCAGGTAAATGTGTTTAAATCAGGATTACTACTGGTTTGGAAAACTCATACTATTAAAAACTATTTGTTAAATGAAATGAAGCTGAAGTAAAATATATTAACAGAGAAACACAGAAGGGCATACACTACGTGAAATATATGCTGGATAAGTTGGCGGTTCATTCTACTGTGGCAACCCCAGATTAATAAAGGGACCAAGTCGAAAAGGAAATGAATAAATATAAATTATATGGACAACATAATGTACTTTTGAGGCTTTTTTTAGTCGAGAATGTAGTTGTTTAGATTGCAACTATTCAATTTATTTACAAGGATAGTGCCTATTTTAAATACTGATAATGTCTAAGCATCAGATTCAATGCATCGGCTGCCATCAGCCTGTCTGAGCAGACCAAAGATCAAAGTGACGGTTGATGTTTCGCCACAAGATGGCGACATAGATGTAGAGCATTTTTTAAGCTGAACAGCTGAACAAATCATTACAAATATGAAATTAATCTTTGACTTGCACTAGAAATACAAACTGGAAAAACAATCAAAAATAAATCACACCAAAAGAGTTTTACTTTAAATATATTATTATTATTATTATTATTATTATTATTATTATTATTATTATTATTATTATTATTATTATTAAATGAATAATCATTAAAAATGACAAAAGCATAACAAAATTTATAAAAATAAATATTAATAAAAAAGTTAATAAAAGCAACATATAAAGAAAAGGTAGTTGGAATCTTTATAGATTTAAAGAAGGCATTTGATATAATAAATCATGATATATTGGCAAAGAAATTAAAAGGGTATGGTATTTGAGGAGTAGTTTTGGACTGGATAAGCAGTTATTTAAGAAATAGGCAACAGTTCTTTAAAATTGGCAACCATAAATCTGTATATATGAATGTTAATTGTGGCATATTAATTAGTTTTAGGTCCAATATTGTTTATTCGTTCATTAATTTTCTTTTTGGCTTAGTCCCTTTATTAATCATATAAATAAAATATCACATAAGTAGCAGTGCGATGTGGCTGTATATTGGCACTGGTAGGAGGCGTGCATTAGAGCACCCACCAGTGACGATATACAGCCACATCGCAATGATACAAGTGTTGGACGGCATAATCGTGTATATATATATATATATATATATATATATATATATATATATATATATATATATATATATATATATATATATATATATATATATATATATATATATATATAAAGAAAATCAAACACAGAGTGTCTTAAAAACCCTTATGTATGAGGAACTACTTTCTTCTGCCGTTCATTCACATCTGCAGCTGACAACAGAACAGCAGAAACCATTGCTACCTCACAAACATCACTTTAGAGTTAGCATTTGGATGATTCTTTAGCGTAATGTCTAAAGTGATGACAAAACAGCTGATTTTTTTTAGGATTATAAGGCTGAACTGCATGAAATGCCATCAGTCTACAGAGATTTCCCAGTATTTCTGTGTTGCACTGGGGATATCGCAATAATTAACCCCAAAAAAGCCAAATCAAAGCAAACACTACAAGATTACTATGGTATAAATACAGCACAACAACATACAAAAGAGAGATGGACTTAGAATGTCACTTACCTGATTTATAATGATTTGTTCAGCTGTAGTTTGAAATGTACCCTGAGAAAATGCAGTTTTTCTCCTTTAAGGACTTTTTATGTGGTCTCTGTTGCCATCTTGTGGCAGAACGTCAACCGTCCCTTTCTTTGGTCTGCTCAGACAGGCTGATGGTGGCTGATGCACTGAATCCGATGCTTAGAAATATAAATATTTAAAATAGGCACTATCCTTAAAAATAAACTGCATAGTTGTAATCTAAACAACTACATTCTCGACTAAAAAGCCTCAAAAGTACATTACAGTTTGACAAATATTGCTGCTATTGGACAACATAGTGTCCTCTGCTTATCTGTATGTTGTTACGACCCTGGTCTAGGGTCAAGGCCGCAACATAAAAGAACACCCGACAAATAAAATTCACTTTTAATAACCCCTTTATATAGGGTCTCTTTATTTGTCTTTTTTTATTATCACCAAGAAAAAAAAACGTGAAGCCAAATACCTCGGGGTGAACCCACAGAAAAATAATAAACAAAAATACACTAAACACCCAAATGAAACTTACTACACCTAATAAAATAACAGAAATAAAAATACAAAATCTACACCTATCTCCCTGACTAACAAAAACACAGGTGAAAATATTTACCAAAAAGAAAAGTGGCGTCCAACCCCTACTGCCTCTTGCCGTGTATATATTTACAATATTAACAATCAACAAACACACAAACCAAAACAAAAATAATAGGAAGGGGAAACACGGATGGGTATACAACACAAAGTCAACACTAGTACAACAGCACGAGAAACACAATCAACGAAAACAACTCAACAACAGGAATAACTTTTTCACAATCTCAACAACACGCCAACAAAACTCACTCTCTCGCCCTACACCCGTTGTTTTCTTTTTAAAGGACTCCTGGGTAACCTCCTCCAATCCCAGGGCACGTCGCCTGCGTAGTTAGGGTGGGGCCTGCAGGTGGAAAGAGGGAGAGAGAGAGAGAGAGAGAGAGACAAACACACACAAACAAACACACCTGCCAACGCAACAATGTGGACGGAGTAACAAACAAGGGTGAAGAGGCTGGACGAGTGCTGTTGATTGCAGAAAATTGCATGGCTATCAGCCAATCAGATTAAAGAACCAGTTATTAGTATACTTCATACTTATGAAACAAAATAAGTGATGCAGATCTGAGCAACATTCATTTTAAATTTTAGCATCTGCAGTCTTTATATGCTGAAGGATTACCTTTTAAATGTCTAGTCTGTTTATTTTAAGTGTGATTCTTTATCTTGATCTTTATCTTGCACTAACAGACTGACATTTGTCTGTGGTGTGTGTTGTAGCTCCTGAGACTCCTGGAGATGACGGAGGTTGACATGATCCGTGCGCTTCAGAACAGGATTAACACTGAAATGACTTTGGTGATGTCTGAGCGCTCGCGACACGACATGCAGATCCCTGCAGGTACCAAAGAGCATTGTGGGAAGAGACGAGAGGGGTCTGGATGCAGACCTGGTGCAGTGCAGCCTGAGTTGCATTCAATAGTTTTGTCACTGTGAGGGGTGGGGTTAGGTCAGCGCAATTGTGTTTTGAGCGCTTTCTTTTATATATGTTTACAAAACCGAAATTTGGGTAAAAGTTTATAAAAGTATTCAAATTTAGCAGGAGGGCTAATAATTCTGACTTCAACTGTAGTTTTAGACAGATAAAACAACAGTCCTTTCTAGATTGGTTTGTTCATCTTCGTCTTGTTTGGTGTTTTCACATGTCATGAAGATCTGTGGAAAAGGCCTTCAGCGAAACACAGCGTATCTTTTGAAAGACCGCAGATTGTGGAGGATTTTATCCAGAGACTGATGAACGCTGAGGAGCGACAGGCTGATGGACAGGTGAACAGTTCCCTCTGTGGGCAAAAACAAGTTTTCATACAAATGTTATTTTTTGTTTTGTGTGCAAGTTTCCTACCCAGGTAGCAAAGAATTCTGGCCCAGATTTGGCATAAATCTGGCACAGCAGGCATTTATCCGGCACTGGCATACAGCATGTGGGCCAAACTTGGCCCTGGTTTGGCAGAGGTGGCACCGTCTTTAAGGTGGCAAACAATACTCGGGCCAAAAGTAAAATGTAGTATTTGGCCCAGATGTTAATACTTGATATGTGGGCCATGTAAGTTTGGCCTGTCCTGACCCACATTTAAAATAAATTTTTATTATTTTAAAATAAAGAAAGAAATTCTACCAATCAGGTCACTTTGAGAAAAAAGCTCACTCATAGCAAGCCTAAAGTGCAATGATTTATGGGTTTATCAATTTCATTGCAGTCGTGACACACCAACATATCTGGCCCATTTTAGGCTCAGTTATGGGTTACTAACTCAGCTGAGACTTGGCCCAGATATGGTCCGTGTTTGGCCCTTGTCTGGAAGCCAGATATGGTCCAGTCATGTACCGTAATTCACTGCGGCATGTGGGCCAAGCAAAAGCTGATTGTGTGGGCCAGAGCTGGGCCAGAGATATTTTGCTATGTGGGTATTTATGTATGGAAGGGCATCCACAGCATAAAACATATGCTGGAATAGTTGGCGGTTCATTCAGCTGTGGCGACCTCTGATAAATCAGAGACTAAGCTGAAAGAAAATGAATGAACTGTACATATATATTGTGCATATATATTGTTATATAATGAACAATTTGAGCATTTTTAGGTGACGTTCTCCACTGCTCATCTGCAAGAATGTTTGACTGAACTGTCCTGTGCTGTAATGAATCGTGAGAAAAGCGTCTTCCAGCGGTATTCCCAGTTTTATGAGCACATCCTTCAGCAGCTGGAGCAACTGCTTTACCAGAGAGAGCAGGTACATCACCTAACCATGCATTTATTTAATCAAAAATACAGGAAACGGATATGCTTTCTATTAAAATATACAGCACTCAACATAAACGACTACATGCTATATTTGAAAATGAAAAGTATCCATTTCTCAGTAAATATAGCACATTAATTGGCGCATTTAAACAAAACAGATTTATTAAACAGATATATTTATTAATATAATATTTTAGTCACCAAACATATTTAGAAACAGAAAAATAATACATCTAAATTCATGCGAAATACTGAAAAAAAAATATTACAAAATATTTTTCCCTAACATAAAGAATTTGGGTGTACTAGTTTGACCATGGTCATAAGTTATTTTGTTAAATTAGCTCCAGATTTGGCTTCAGCACTGACTTATCTAATGTATATGCACAAATATAATATTGTAGAGAAAATATTAATTTAAATGAGAGGTTTGTTAGGGGTAAACTCATATAGATGTACAGTTGAAGTCAGAATTATTAGTCCCCCTTTGATTTTCATTTATTTATTTTTTTTTTTATATTTTCAAATGATGTTCAACAGAGCAAGGAAATTTTTACAGTATGTCTGATAATATTTTTTCTTCTGAAGAAAGTCTTATTTGTTTTAGGGTCAATATTATTAGCCACTTTAAGCTCTATTTTTGTCCAATAGTCTACAGAATAAACCATCAGTAAACAATAACTTGCCTAATTACGCCTATAAAAAATAAGTCTGTAAAATTTACGGTAAAAAAAAACGGCAGCTGTGGTTGCCAGTATTTCACCGTTAAAAATGCGGTACATACGGTAAAAGTAGCTTCTCATTTTTAGAGTAAACCAGGCCCGGATTGGCTAATCGGGAGGACCGGGAGAATTCCCAGTGGGCCGGTCCGTTTTTTGGCCGCGAGGGCCGGTGTCCCTAGCTGCTTGCACTTTCAGCAGTTGCACTTTATTTATTTGACCATAGCCTCACTATTCATTATTTTGCCGCAGCCCCGCTCTTTTTATTTTCTCACAGCCCCGTGAGCAAAATGCAGCCTGCAGGTCATTCGACCCCAAGCAGCGGCACCTTGGTAAAAATAAGAATTCGAATAATCAATATTAATGAATATTTCGGTTTCCCCCACAGTCCAAAGACATGTGGTACAGGTGAATTGGGTAGGCTAAATTGTCCGTAGTATATGAGTGTGAATGAGTGTCTATGAATGTTTCCCAGAGGTGGGCTGCAGCTGGAAGGGCATGTGCTGGATAAGTTGGCGGTTCATTCCGCTGTGGCGACCGACCTCAGATTAATAAAGGGACTAAGCTGACAAGAAAATGAATGAATGAATGAATATTACACCTGCTGAATAAAAATTAGATGATTCACAACATTAATAAATCTGACATAACTTGATCATTTTTTATTCCATACGCACCACCATAACAGCGCCATTGTGGTCCAGTGGTCAGCAAGTTGCATTACGACACCGCTGACCTGTATTTGAACCTCACCTGAGTGATTTTTATTGTTTTAGACAATATAATACTGTTTGGGTTACTTATGTAGGTGTACATATTTTATTTTTATTTTTTGTGTGATCACCATTACAAAGGACTGGATAAATATAAAGAATTTTGCAGAGAATATATATTCAGATATAGGAAAGGACATTGTGATGTTTTAAAGAATAGTGTTGGAGATTTAGCTACCCTTTAATGTTCTCATATTTATGAAAAACATTTGAAGTTCTAAAGCAGCTGTTTCCTTAAAAAAGACGTGATAGTGTCATTAGAAACTGAATTGGAAATGACCTTATTTTAATATAGTCAGTCGTGAACTGAGTTGGGCCCGTCTAAGGCTTGAAACTCCAGGGCTGAAAAGGAGTCCCACTCCGGCCCTGCAGTAAACTACCGTATTTCATTAATTAATAGATGTAATATGTCTGTTTTTTGAATGACCAACATCTACACATCTTTTGCTACACATATAGACATATTAACACAGCCATATGCAGGTGGTGATGAGAAAGTTACATAATGAACCAATGCTCATCTCAAACAACTTTTTCCACAAGCAGAAAAGTGTATCAGTTTATAGAAGGTGCTCAGTGTCATTCACACAGCTACTAAACACCAGTATGGTAACACACATAAAATTAAAGTCATGAAATAAACATTGTTTAGCAACATTAGATGTAACATAAATCTCTAATGTACATCACTGATGGGGAAACAACTAAAAAGATCCATAGTAATGTCAATAAAAAGTGATGTCCCATGCAGGGAATTCTTTTAACCAGGTTACTGATTTTTACTGTAGCATTTTTACAGTTTCTTTACTGTTGAAATCACGGCCATTTTTTACAGTAAAGGTATTATTGTTTTTACCAACGAAGCTAACATGGCATTAAATCAAATATAGGATAGCATATACATTATACTGAAACATCTGTTTATATTTTTCAAAACTACTCACCACAGAGTTACAGGATCAGAAAAATATCAATCTGTAAACATGTTTTATATTTTAAATTAGGAAAATAAACATGCGTTATGGATGTGACCAAAAGAGTCTGCGGTACACAACGGACTTTGTAGAAATTCTGTAAATTAAACTGCACAACCCAAAAGAAATAATGATGATTAAAAGGAGAAGAGTTGGCTCTCTCTTCACCCTATTCTCCGCGTACGAGCGGGCGCAGCCAATTGATTCTTTTTGGCTTGAGACTTCCGGTCTCATTCACTTCAATTAATTTTAGACGTTAAAAAACGTTTGTTTTGCTGCTTGATGTTGCAAACTGATATTTACTTATATTATTATTCTAGTTTGTCTGTATAGTCATGCATACACCTGTTGGTAGAGCAAGTAGTTTGACCGTTTTCTACCGCTTATTATCCCTTGTCATTGCTCCCATAGGGAGCTGAATCGGAAGTTCGAAAACAATCGCAGAAACAAGCGCACCTCCACATTGAAGAATAAGGTCAATAGAACAAACAGGATTGATTTGATTTGATTTGACAATAATGAGTAAAAATCTTTGTTATGGATGTGACATCTCTCCGTTATGGATGTGACAGATGTGAAATTGGCACTTGCGTGACTTTGGTTAATCAAATATAATAGTTTGAAAACACTGACAGAGACATTTTTGATTATTTTTACAGGATTGTAAAACAAGCCTACACACAAAAAGCTAGAAAAGGTTTTGCTATTTTAGTGAAACTTTATTTTTGTCACGGCAAGGTTGACATTTGAATGGAACTGCTCATATACATTTTTAAAGTGATGCAACAAGACACATGCATCTTTCTGAACTGAGATCAATCTGTTTCCTCAGGATGTTAAAGATCTAGAAGCCAAAAACCTGCAGTCCAGTGACCCTCACAGAAAGGTAAACTCAGCATTTTGCATATAGTCCCATGTTTCTTCACTGAATCATTCATAAATCTGTCTAATCTCAGGTATCCGACGTGTGTCGAGGGATGATGCTTGAAATCACGGCTCTGCGCGCAAAAGTAAATCAACTAGAAGAGGAGAAGAGAAACTTAGATCAACATCTCAACCTCAAACACAGAGAACGATACGACACGCTGGTTCGCCAGCTCTTTTCCTCATGTCTGCTTCTCAAGGTGTGTTTTTAATAGTGGCATGTATGCTGCGTTTGATCTTGCCATGAAGTAGCCATAAGTTGCTGATATGGCAACAATAAGCAAACAAACAATAAACATAATATGGTTTGGCACACACTTATTCTTTATTGAATACTAATTAAGATGGATAGCATCCAAATTGGGACGCTGCAATGGAATAAAGCCATAAAAGTTCAATCTAAACTAACTAAAACTCTATATTTAGTGTGACATCAGCTCTTTTTTTTCAGGCACGTCTGGACAGACATAATGAGAAAATGGACCACGATGTTCGTCAGCTGGTCAGCAGTGTGAGGAAGGAAGGCGTAGACAGAATCATCAAACTGAAAACAAGATTATCATCCGCTGAGGATAACCAGAGTCTCATTCACACACTTCAGGAGGTGAGCTGCTGGAATCAGCTCTTTATAGAGGAACAGCCAGGAGCTCAATTTGTATAATAATATCTTACAGAAAGTGTTGTCAAGAAATATCAGAGTCATGTATAGGTATTGCATAAAATAATAGTGTCAATTTATAGTATGAACACAGATTTTTGGAAAAATAGAGGTAATAAAATTAAATATATTAATTGTTTAATAATAAGGCAACATGGTGTCTTAGTGGTTAGCACTGTCGCCTTACAGCAAGAAGCAAGTAGAGTTTGCATGTTCTCCCGGTGTTGGCGTG
Organism: Danio aesculapii; assembly: GCF_903798145.1. Lineage (NCBI taxonomy): Eukaryota > Metazoa > Chordata > Actinopteri > Cypriniformes > Danionidae > Danio > Danio aesculapii. Next base: position 46,251,398 of record NC_079451.1, on the reverse strand, counting down.
GGTTTCAGTCGAGACATGCTCTGTAGGTGATTTGAATAAACTAAATTGGCCGTAGTGTGTGTGCGTGTGTGTGAGTGATTGTGTATGGATGTTTGCCAGTACTGGGTTGCAGCTGGAAGGTCATCCGCTGTGTAAAACCCCTGATGAATAAAGGGACTAAGGAAATGAATGTTTAATAATAATAAGTCACATATATATGTTTTAAATCATTATAGAATTGCAGATTTGAATATTAAAAAGTAATTGGAGAAAAACAATACTTTCAATTGTGTGCAGGTATGTTAGTTGGAAGTATTGGAATTATTAATCAAAATATTATTATTATTACTATATAAATATATATTGCATTTTGAAAAATAAAGTATTAATAGCATAGCAATAATAGAATTTAGTAATAATTGGTGCCAGACAAAATCTGCAGACATTTTTTTTATAATTTTGAATTATTTTCACCAAATGACTTCATTTCAGAAAAATCTGCGGATTTATGCGGAATAATTCTGGAAATATCATAACTAAAACTTACAAAAATATACAAAATAAAAAATAATTCACTTTTGTTTAATGTTTACAATGCAAATCCAATTAGAATCACTTAATTAGTAAGCAAAGCAAGTCTCTCATATAACATCTCTACTAAAAGACTGAAAATATTACATCACAAACTGTATTCTAAATAAATCATATAAACACTTTCATATTAGTCAATAATATTAATGAAACTAAATAAAACTAATAACTAATAAAACTAAATAGATATAAATGTACACACATTTACACAAGTAAATAAATAAACTCAATGATGGGCTAAAATCTGCGGAAATCTGTGGATTTCTGCACACGCAGATTCTGTGTGGGCCTAGTGATAATAAATAATGGTGTTGTATAATTTTTAAAAAACAATATATGATAAATATGACATAAATATTAGGAAAAAGTAATATTAAAAAAGATAATTTTAAATTACACACATATATAAAGCAAAATGTATAGTGGTATAAATTGTTATTTTAATAATAATTAATATTAAAAATGGTAATACTAAATTAATGGTCCATTAGCTAATGTATTTACGAACATGAACTAAAGATGAACAATCTTGCACAACATTTATTAATCATAGTTCAACATTTACTAATGCATTATTAAAATCCAAAGTTGTGCTTGTTAACGTTATAATGCACAGTGAGTTAAAGAGTACAAATTCTAACACAAGATTAATAAATACTGTACAAAATGTATTGTTTAAATGCACTGCAATAAGATTTCATTAGTCAATTTTAGTTAAAGTGTTACTGTAGTAATAATAATAATAGCAAAACTAACACACAATATACAGTTGAAGTCAGAATTATTAGCCCCGTTTATTTTTTCCCCCAATTTATGTTTAATGGAGAGAAGATTTTTCAACTCATTTCTGCACATAATAGTTTTAATAACTCATTTCTAATAACTGATTTATTTTATCTTTGCCATGATGACAGTAAATAATATTTGACTAGATATTTTTCAAGACACTTCTATACAGCTTAAAGTGACGTTTAAAGGCTTAACTAGGTTGATTAGGTTAACTCGGCGGGTTAGGGTAATTAGGCAAGTTATTGTATAATGATGGTTTATTCTGTAGACTATCGAAAAAACATATAAAGGGGCTAATAATTTTGACCTTAAAATGAATTAAAACTGCTTTTATCCTAGCCGAAATAAGAAACAAGACTTTCTCCAGAAGAAAAAATATTATCAGACATACTGTGAAAGTTTCCTTGCTCTGTTAAACATCATTTGGGAAATATTTAAAAAAAGAAAAAAAATTCAATAATAATAATAAGGGCTAATGATTCTGACTTTAATTGTATATGTCTGAACAGGATGATTTACATTATTATATTATAATGCAATAACCGTAATGTTGCAGTGCAGAAACTCTCAGTGTATTATTAAAAACAGTTTGTTTTCTGTTGATTATTGGGGTGAACTGTGACCTTTCCCTTTTCTTCATGGTGTTCATCTTACATTATCATGTCTTGGTTTTGTTCAGAAAGAGCTTTTAGAGGATCTTGATGGGGAGAACAGCAGGCTGGCTGGACTGGTGTGTAAACTGAGAATCTTCAGCCAGTGGAAGCTGCTGACGGAGCAAGAGAAACTCCAGAAAGAGCTGCTGCACTGGAGACTGGTATAAAACACACGTGTTAAAGGACACGGCACTTTAATTTGGAAATAGACTTGTAAACAGTGGAGCTTGACATTTTTGAAACTATTCAATTTCAACCAATCCTCAGGAGCACTTTTCGCTTAGCTTAGCTTAGCTTAGCTTAGTATAGATCATTGAATCGGATTCGACCATTAGCATTATGGTCTCTCAAAAGATTAAAAAAAGATTACAAAATGAAACCACAAGAGTCAAGCTTTAAATAGATTTTTTTTGAGCAAGATGCTAATGGTCTAATCTGATACAATGATTCATGCTAAACTAAGCGAAACGTGCTCCGGACCTGACCTGGAGATTAGCTGAACAGGATTCAAAAATGTAAAACTCCTGAGCCTATTGAGCCTATTTCCAAAAGAAAAAGTGGAGTGTTCCTTTAAAGAAAGCCAGGCACTGTCTGGTCCTCCAGTAATGTGAATGCTGCTCCTGTGTGTCCAGAACGAGGTGTCGTGTAAAACCGAAGCTGTGAAAGTGAAGCTGATCTCAGAACAGAAGGAGATTGTGTTGAGACAGGAGCTGGATGCAGTAAAGGAGGCTCTGCTGCAGTGCCAGACTGAATATGAACACATCCAGAGGCAGAACACACTGCAGGTACGTACATCCATCATGTGAAAGCAGAGCCATCAGAAAGAGGCAGAGCTGAAATATACAGTTGAAGTCAGCCCCTTTTGAATTTATTTATTATATATATATATATATATATATATATATATATATATATATATATATATATATATATATATATATATATATATATATATATATATATATATATATATATATATATTTCCCAAATGAAGTTTAACAGAGCTAGGAAATTTTCACAGTGTGCCTGATAATATTTTTTCTTCTGGAGAAAGTCTAATTTGTTTTATTTCGGCTAGAATAAAAGCAGTTTTTAATATATTATTACTTAATAAACAATAATAAATGTTTAAATTTCTTAATTAACATAGCCCCCTTTAAGCTATATATTTTTTCAATAGTTTACAAAACAAACCATCGATGTTCAATGATTTGCCTAATTACTCTAATCGGTCTAGTTAACCTAATTAACCTATATAGCCTTTAAATGTCACTTTAAGCTGTATACTAGTGTCTTGAAAAATATCTTGTAAAATATTATTTATTGTCATCATGCAAATATAAAATAAATCAGTTATAAATAAACAGGGGGGCTAATAATTCTGACTTCAACTGTATATACAGTATGTGACCCTGATAGAGCTGAATAAATAAGCTGTCCAATGACAGGACGATATTGGGCAGATGAAAAAATGTGGGATCAGACAGTTAAAAACCAATCCAAATATCGAATAAAGAGATAAATGCAATAATGAATCTGGAATATAACTTTAAAACTCTTTATTTGGGAATTTATCCATGAATTTCTGACTTTGCTGATTCTTTATTTTCTCTTTTAGTTAAATGTTGTCATTCTTTGTTCTGTATTTATTTGATAAATAAAAATGACGGATTAACTAAAAATTAAAGCGTTGAGAAAATCACCTCTATATCTGTCTGAATTAAGTGCTTAGATATGCAAATTATTTATGAAAAAGAAACATTCGATATATATGATAATATATTCACTATATTAGAAAGAAGATTAGAAAGATGCCAATTTGCACATAACAGCTCAAACAGCTGCACATATAACATTGTATATAGTAATATACCTGTACATACAATTGTCAATTTGTATATTTGCATTCACTATTTACTTTTTTTTTTTTAAGATTTTTTGTCTCTGCCATTCTGTTGTACTGTAATTCAATTCAATTCACCTTTATTTGTATAGCGCTTATACAATGTAGATTGTGTCAAAGCAGCTTCACATAAAAGATCATAGTAAATAGGAACAGTGTAGTTCAGTTTGTATTGTTAAGTTCAGTTCAGTTTAGCTCAGTGTGGTTTAATAATCACTACTGAGAGTCCAAACACTGAAGAGCAAATCCAACGATGCGCAGCTCTATAGATCCTGAACCATGCAAGCCAGTGGCGACAGCGGAGAGGGAAAAAAACTTCACTAATTGGTGAAAGTGAAGAAAAAAAACCTTGAGAGAAACCAGGCTCAGTTGGGCACGATCATTTTAATTTCTCCGCTGGCCAAACGTCTTGTACAGAGCTGCAGTCTCAGTGGTGGAGGCTGGAAGCTGGCCTCAGCGAAGACTCGTCTGTCTCTGGAGCGTCACAGGAATCAGCCTCATGTTCTCCACTCTTCCATGACCACCACAGTAGCTGCTCAGGATACGGCCTGGTCCAGGATATGGAAACCATGGGATCATCTCGTCGTTGGTCTTGGATCGAATCAGTGACTCTGCATAGTCTGAGGGCCTCGGGAAGAGTATCCCCAGGTGTAAATGGAGAATAAAGAGAATAATTAGCGTAGCTGCTGTTCATAGTGTATATAAACAAGGTGCAGAAACCTGTGTGGAAGCCCACTAAGTGATGCACTGAGTGTTTGCTTTACTAAACAGATAGGTCTTTAATCTAGTTTTGAATTGGGAGAGTGTGTCTGAGCCTCGGACGTTATCAGGAAGGCTATTCCAGAGTTTAGGAGCTATAAATGAGAAGTCTCGACCTCCTTTACTCGACTTTGCTATTCTAGGTACTATCAGAAGCCCTGAGTTTTGATATCTTAAAGAGCGAGTTGGATTGTAGCGAGACAGAAGGTTGGTTAGATAAACAGGAGCTAGATTATTTAAAGCTTTGTAGAAGCTCTGAAGCACTGCAGAAGCTCTGTCACGAAAATAAATAGCTAGTATATATGAACAACATACCTGGCAATAAAGTTCTTTCTGATTCTAATTCTTCTGATATTGTAAGGAAGATATAATTAAGAATGGGGTGGCACAGTGGGTAGCACTGTCGCCTCATAGCAAGAAGGTCGCTGGTTTGAGTCCCGGCTGGGTCAGTTGTCATTTCTGTGTGGAGTTTGCATGTTCTTCCCATGTTGGTGTGGGTTTCCCTCACAAGTCCAAACACTTGTGCTATAGGTAAATTGGGTTAGCTAAATTGGCCGAAGTGTATGAGTATATGGGTGTTTCCCAGTGATAGGTTGCAGCTGGAAGGGCATTCGTTGCGTAAAACATATGCTGGATAAGTTGGTGGTTCATTCCGCTGTGGCGACCCCAGATTAATAAAGGGACTAAGCCGAAAAGAAAATGAATGAATGAATTAATTAAGAATGTTGAGGAAAAACAGCCATTGACCTCCATAGTGTTTTGGATGTCATCAAATGTGTAATCAAGATGTTAAAATAAACAAAAAACTCACCTTTCAAAGATCATCAACAACTTCACTGAGCAATAGTCACGGCAAGTGTTTGGTGACTCAAAAAGCAGAGCATTTTCTTAATTTGTTTGCGTTGTGAGAATTGGCACCGTGTGCTGTCAAACCAATGAAGATCTTTTCTTAATTTGCTGCTGTTTTTTGTAATTGCTTGTGTTTTCTTGATTTGCAGTGTTAGGCCCCATTTACATTAACACGTTTTGCTACGGTTACGCCATCCGTCCACACTACGCCAGAGTTTTCGAGTGCCGAAAACGGAGCTTTTTGAAAATGCTGGAGAGGCCATTTTCATTTTAAAATGCTGCTGCTCCGTGTCAGTGTGGATGGGGGAAAACGGAGACATCTGAAAACTGAGACATGGCTGCAGACGTTCTGATTGGGGCTTTTTAATCAATATTAAGTAGCCTACACAAAGTTCAGTCCTGCATCCTTTTCTTCTAAATTCAGACTTTGCGACATTGTTATGGAAAACAAACTCCGAGGACACGTCAGGTAAATCTTCAATGGCAACAGTGTACTATATAACCTCATTCACATCACCCTAGACTACGTTGTTTCACTCTCTTAACTATAAAATGAAAACATGATATGAGGAACTGCCTATTTTCATTTTGATATTAACATCTTAACAGAAACCAACAATGTTGAGGCATCGTGTAGCTGCATATTTATATGACCGTCATCTTCATTGTATGCATATTTATATAAAAGAAAAATGGAGCCTCTAACATACCTGCTTCCTTTAATTTTTTGTGAAAAATATGAAACGTAGGGGAGCGCGGGGGGCACAAAGTAACGCTGGGTAAATATAACACAGAGTTTTAAGATATTTGCTCAGGGTTAACCATGGCATGCTTCCAAGGTTTTCACCACAATGTTGGCAGACGTTTTCCTGCCAGTTATTGAAAAAGTTCAGGGAAATTTGCATGAGAAACACAGGAGAAACCATTTTTGCAGCATAAAAGTATTTTTTATTATAGTTGATATTTTTTATTTAAAAAAAAATCCATGAAAGTATGTTAGTAAAATCTTATATTGGTGTGATCACCGTCTTCTAGGCTAAAAGATGAAACCATTTTGCTAGATGTAGAAAACATACACAGTGACTGCTAGCCGGGTTTTGAGGAAAACACAACACAGCGGGGTTAGCTGTAACAGGTTGTTACAATTAAACCACACACTGTTGGACACCGACTAAACTAACAAAAGAATTGTTGAATTTTGAGTGTAATGTTGAGATTTTTTTAAATAAGAATATTTTTAATAGAAAAAAATATTTAATTGCTAATACTACAAATAAATGCATTGCATAATAATGAATAATAATCCAAATAAATCCAAATGTGTTTATCCAATAAATAAATAAACATACTGTGCTATGTAGAATAAAAAATTAATTGAGCTGTACTGAGGAAATATAGCTACTATTTAAAGTAAACAGAAATTAACTGTGTGAAATCTGCCTTTTTAAGCATGTGTTACAACTAACCCTCTGTCTGTTACAACTTGCCCCACTGGTGGGGTAAATAGTTACATTTTTAGATCCGGCGATCATAACTTCAGTTCTCATTTGTAGGAGAGGCTTGTGTGTTATTGGTAAAAAAACGAATTGTTTGTCTAACCCCTTTACTTTGTTTATTATTTGGCCAAAACCAACAAGTGTTAGTTTGTGCCCTGCTCTTCCCTATTGTCTTTCGCTGAATATCAGTTTTAATAATCAATAATGGCCATAATAAAAGTGTAACATACAATAAGTTTATATTATAGGAAATAAAGGCAAGAGATCAGTCAAATCAGTGCAGAATCAGTGAACGTGGTTACATTACATTAATATATTAACTTATCTTTGCGCTCAGCCAAAACACGTTACCTGAGAACAAGTAATAGATTCAAAAGACCAAAGTTGGAGAATATGTCGTTAGATAGAGACAACAAGATGAATTAAATATTACGTTTAACAAATATACTGAGATTGGATCCAGCGGGAGATCCTTCATGGACAGTCTGACGTGCACAGCTCTCACCTGGGATTCTGTGCTCAAAGCACCCGCTGACTGCCGTATAGTGATATACTTTCAGCGGTATAGTGCGGACGGAGAGTTATTCAGAAACGCTAGGTGAAACGCCAGTGTGGACGTGGATCGTTTTCATTCTAAAGCGCCGTTTTAAAACTAAAACGTGTAAACGGGGCCTCTCGTGGCTACATTAACTAACACATGAAGTGTGATTTGTTCCCCTGTCAGAGTCAGAAACTGCAGGACATTGAGCATCGGTCTGCTCGAGACGCTCAGAGCCGTCAGGAGCTGCAGATTTTGAGGATGGAGAGTGTGGAGACGCTGCAGGAGGACGTGCTGGACAGAGAGAGTCAGCTGAGGACACTGAGCGCACAGCTCCAGAAACACAACCATGACACACACATCAGACAGCAACGCAGCCACAGACACATCAGACAAGTCAGTCTCAGCTTAACTTTACACAAAACAAAACCTTCAAATATTCTCAGCTTTTGGACCTATTATGCCCCTTTTTACAACATATAAATACATCTCTGATGTCCCTAGAGTGTGTATGTGAAGTTTCAGCTCAAAATACCACACAGATAATGTCTTATAACTCTTTGAAACTGACCCCTTTTAGGCTTTGATCCTAATTGTGCCATTTTGGTGACTGTCGCTTTAAATTCAAATGAGATTGTGCTCTTTTTAAAAGAGGGCGGAGCTACAAATGTGTCAGCATATTGGCAGATTGAAAGCAAGACTAATGTTCTATGCTAATGAGGGAGAGATGGTCACTAGTGGGCGGGGCTTTCCCCCTCTAATGACATGTACAAAGGGAGAATGTCTGTTTCTGCAGTTTTTATCAAGTGTGATTATAAAAAATACAATTATTCACACATGTTGCCAAACAATTGTGTTTAAACCCACTTCATAAAAGAGATTTTTGCATAATAGGTGCCCTTTAATGCAAGGCTTCATTATTCCAAGTAATTCTCAAAATAATAACACAAAATAATTCCAAATGTATCTCCATTGTTTGTCAAATGTCAGTACTTTTGATTCCAGCCTGTCTCATATTTTACAGTACAATTACAGATTTTTACATTGAAAAAACATCATTTTTTGGGCCTCCTGTAAATTTTTAATTCCTACAGTTATGTTTAACAGAGAAATTACATTTCTGACTATTTGCTATTTTGTTGGTCGTCTGGAGGAAGTCATATTTCTTTAAGATCGACTGGAATAAAATAAATAGATTTTTAAAAATCAATACAATTGGCCGCCTTAAGATTTTTTTTTCGATTGGCAACAGAAAAAAACACTTTTGATTAACCTAAAGCCGTTAAATTGTACTTTAGTATCTCGCTTAAATAACTAATAAAACAAAAGAGCTACTGACAAAAGAAAGTTCCTTTATTTTCCATTGGCTTCATCCCTTTATTTATCAGGGGTCGCCACAGTGAAATAAACCGCTATGTTATACACAGTGGATGCCCAACCCAGTAATGGGAAACACTCACACTCTACGGCAAGGTTAGTTTATTCAGTTCACCTATACCGCATGCGTTTGGACTGTGGGGGATACCAGAGCAGCTGAAGGAAACCCATGCCAACACGGGGAGATTGTGCAAACTCCACACAGAAATCTCAACTGGCCCAGCCGGGACTCGAACCAGCGACCTTCTTGCTGTAAGGCGATGGTGCTAACCGCTGAGCCACTGTGCCGCATTATTAGAAAGTATTATGTTTAATAATGTTTTGAAAAAGTTGTATGTGTTAATCTCTGCCACAAAATAATAGTTTTGGGTATAATGAAGCTCCAACTCTTAAATGACAGCACGCTCTTTGCTTTTGAAAAAATTGACATGCACTAAATGACAAGATTTTGTTATTTGAAAAGTCTGGTCCCCTTTTATTTATATTTTTCCAAAATTGTAACTGATATCTAGATTGTTCTCTGCAAACCTTTTATTATTATTATATTTGTTGTGCTTTCATAACTGGGGTTTTAATATTGGATAGATTAGGTTTTGGGGCTGCTGTTTTACTTGAATTTTTCCCCATATTTTTTTAGATTGTAGGTGTGATTTATCTGTTTTGATTATAATTAAAAGTGAAGTTGCAATGGATTAAACCTTTAATATTGTAAAAGCCTCACTTAAAAAGCTAATTCAAGAATATTTTTACATTTACATTTAGTCATTTAGCAGACGCTTTTATCCAAAGCGACTTACAAATGAGGACAAGGAAGCAATTTACACAACTATAAGAGCAGCAGTGAACAAGTGCTATAGACAAGTTTCAGGTGTGTAAAGTCTAAGAAGCAAAGCATTAGTAATGTTTTTTTTTGAGAGAGAGAGAGAGAGAGAGAGAGAGAGAGAGAGAGAGAGAGAGAGAGAGAGTACAATTAGTGGTATAGCCAGAGAGGCAGTTACAGATTAGGAAGGAAAGTGGAGACTAAATAGTTGAGTTTTTAGTCGTCTCTTGAAGACAGCAAGTGACTCTGCTGTTCTGATGCAGTTAGGGAGTTCATTCCACCAACTGGGCAGATTGAATGCGAGAGTTCGGGAAAGTGATTTCTTCCCTCTTAGGGATAGAACAACGAGGCGACGTTCATTCACAGAACGCAAGTTTCTGGAGGGCACATAAACCTGCTTTTTTTACATTTTACTGAGTAGTGGCTTTGAATAAATAAATATAAAAGTATTATGTTTTAAATATAATATTATTATAAAAATAATATTTTTAGCTTCCTGTAAATTTGAATCCTTTTACAGTTGAAGTCAGAATTATTAGCCATCCTGTGATTTCTTTCAAATATTACCTTGATGTTTAACAGGGCAAGGAGTTTTTCACAGTATTTCCTACAATATTTCTTCTGGAGAATGTTTTATTTCTTTAATAAATACAATATTTTTTCTTTTTCTATTATCAAGGTCAATATTATTAGCCCCCTTAAGCAATATTTTTTTTTCGATTGTCTACAGAACAAACCAGTGTTATACAATAGCTGTTTCCATCCACCTATTTGTATGCACATTTTGCACATGCGCATAAAAAACAGATGATTGAAAAACACCAAGATGTGCATACATTTTGAAAATGCACATAAAAACGTATGCGCATAACTGAGTAGGATAAACTTTTCATCTTATAAGAACAAAATGCACACAAACTATAATGGAAATACTTTTACCAAACAAATTCCAGTATGTGCATTAAAAAAAGGTCATTGCGTGTCTTCTGAAGCCATTTATTAAATGAAAAATGATTCACGCTGCTTTTCCGTACCGCAGCAAATTCCCTTTTTACTGTTGATATTTGGCACCAGTTAATCAGGAAGTGACGATTTTGTCCTTATTGACTCATTGAATGGAAACGCTGCTTTATTCACACGTCTTTTACGCGATATTCCAGTTTTGCGCATAAATTGAATTCGCATCTTTGGATGAAAACATAATGACTTGCCTAATTACCCTAACTTATCTAATTAACCTAATTAGCCCTTTAAAGTGCACTTTATCAATATTGGTTATTAGAAATGAGTTATTAAAACTATTATGTTTAAATGTGTGTTGGAAAAATGGTAAAATCCTTATATATATATATACACACTAATAATTCAGTGTAAATGCTTCTGTATTGTGAAGGTGAGAGGTCAACTTCATCAGGAGCGAAGCCTGAAGCTTGAAGCCTTCCAGCATGTGGACAAACTCCACAATCAGATCCAGAATTACGAGGCAGCATTGCAGTGTAAATCCACTGTTCCTTCAGGTGCTCACAGTACTGCTTTACATTAATTGCTTGTATTTAGAAAGCGATTTCTTCATACTGACTTACTTTTCATGCTTCAGGACGACAGAGTTCCTCATCAAGAAGGCTACATTTAAGAAATGCATCAGCAGGTAAATCAGTCACTTTCTAGTGTGTGGTTTTGTTTGTTATTAACTGTAATTTTTTTTACGTGTGTGTGTGTGTGTGTGTGTCTTGTTTTGCAGGATTGCTCAGGAACAGCTCAGCGATGTCTTTCACAAACATGAGCTTTATAAACCCGTTGGAGGAGTTCAGTACTGATGCTGCATGGAGAGAGTCTTGGACGCCTCTGGACAGACCCAAAACAGTGAGTAGGACTCATTTAAAGGGATAGCACATACTGGAATCATTCATTACTAAAATATTGACTGGAATAGAGTAAAATAAAAACAAAATGTTGGCTAGCTGCCATTTTTCAAGTTATGTAAATCAATTCTCTCATAAAACACTTAATTAATATTTATAATAATAAAAAAATAAAAAAATATTAATAAAACTGATGAAAAATAGCAAGAACACACAACAAAATTAGGTCAAATTTAAACATTAAACTAAAATATTTTATAAAAAAATAAAATAAATGAATAAATTTCAATGATACTTAAATAATGATTCAATACTATAATATAAACAATAGGTAAATTAAAAAAAGTTTGTAAAATAAATAATTTTTTTTAACAGAATTTTAATTAGTTAATGAATTAATTAATTTATTTATTTGCTTCTGGACAGACACAAAACAGGGAGTAGGGTTCATCTAACGGGATAACATTGATTCATTACTTGAACTAAAATGTTAACTGGAATAAATTAAAAAAATTTAAATAAATAAAGTTTGGCTAGCTGCCAATTTTCAAGTTGTGTAACTAGTACTGAAATAATAAAGACATCAAATATTTTATATATGAGGTGCACCTAATAAAGTGGCCGGTGTGTGTGCACCAGATACTTTATCAGGTACACCTTACTAGTACCTAGTATTTTTTTTGGCATAGATTCAACGAGGTACTGGAAATATTCCTCTGAGATTTTGGTCCATATTTACATGATGGCATCATGCAGTTGCTGCAGATTTGTCGGCTGCGTACATATATATATATATATATATATATATATATATATATATATATATATATATATTCATTCATTCATTCATTTTCTTTTCGGCTTAGTCCCTTTATTAATCTGGGGTCGCCACAGTGGAATGAACCGCCAACTTATCCAGCATATGTTTTACGCAGTGGATGCCCTTCCAGCCACAACCCATCACTCATTCACACACACACACATTCATACACTACGGTCAATGTTTTAGCATACCTAATTCACCTTCACCCCACGTCTTTGGATTTGTGGGGGAAACCTGAAACCCACGCAAACACGGGGAGAACATGCAAACCCCACACAGCAATGCCAACTGACCCAGCCGAGGCTCGAACCAGTGACCTATATATATATTTATATATGCTATAAAATTTTCCATATCTTGTGATTCACTTTTTTCCCTTAATTTATGCGTTTGAATTGCATTATGAGACCTTAATCTTTCTTCCAACAACTTTTAACCTTGAAAAGTTCAAAATAAAAAAATAAAAGTGACTTTTACTGACATTTTTAATAGTTTAAAGTGCTATATTGTCTGGGCTGGTGTTGCATATTATGCTATAATAACCTTGTAATAAACTGCCAACAGATTTTATGTTATTTTACAGATTATTTCTCTATATATTATCTCTTATACATTACATTAGGTCAGACTACTAAAATGCCAATAACAGTCATTTTGTTAAACTGCAGAGTTGAATTTTTAACATCAAAAGTGGACAGAGCAGAGATCAACATCCCATAATGCAATTGACAACCAGAAATAAACAGAAAACACTTGTGAATCAAAAAAAACAAAAGCTGCTAATTAACAGATCGTTTATTCAGTGTATGATGTGGCTATTTTGTCTCTGCTCTTTGTCAGTGCTCAATACAACAGCGCTCTGTTCTTCTGTCTGTTGTAGATCATAGAAATTCAGCTATGACATTTCAGAATTTGACATTTATCTTTCATTTGAATTGTTTTTAAGTCTTTCAACACTTCTTCTGGACTGTGAAACACAGAATAAAGCATGTGATCTGAACTCTTCATTGAACATTCAGTTTGTTTGTTTATTGACAGAACTCCACTGGTGTTGGTCTGGATATATCCGAGGCTCTGTTACCCAGCCTTCCTGATGGAGTCGCATCTTCTCACCTTCACAATCATAGACTATTTCACAAGTAAATCAGCCAAACCACACACACACACACAAGTGGACACACAAATGACATGAAAAAGGTCATAACAACAAATGTTTTTATGCTACTTTAACTTATTTCAGCACGTTAATCTCGTTTAATGTAATATCTTTTGTCAGTCAGACTAAAGTGAGTTGAGATGAATTGAAAATGTCATTTGATTCAACTTAAAAAAATAGGCAGCAAGATTTTTTTTTTTTTTTACAGTTCACTTGTTGATAATGTAGAGAGAAGCTTGTTGGAGTTTAGATCTGAATGTTCCTCCACTTTGTACTTTAGTTCAGAGAGACAGCACTGAACTAACTGACAGAGCAAATTATTGTTTCATTAGTTAAAATGGAGCATTATTTAGAAAGTAATGTTTAGCTATTATTATCTATTAATATCTTATACATGTTCAGGTTTACTTTCCCTCAGAAAACCAAATAAAACATGTTTAGGAGCATGAGGATTGTTTGCGTCGTTTTCATGATAATTCAGCACATTGATTTGGGAGAACCAGAGCTATTGTAATTACTAAAAACTTTTCATTCCATATTCATTATCTTTTCATTACCGTAACTAAAGTGTTAATGTAATGTGTATTTATATAGCGCATTTAACACCACACACAAGCTATTGGTGGAGTGGAGAAACAGTGATAGAGCCAATTCAGTGGATGGGGATGATTGGGAGGCCATGATGGGTAAGGGCCGATGGAGGGAATTTGACCAGGACACTAGGGTTACACTCCTACTCTTTATGAGAAGTGCCATGGGATTTTGAATGACCACAGAGTGTCAGGACCTCAGTTTAACGTCTCATCCGAAAGATGGCGCTCACTGACAGTTTAGTGTCCCCTTCACTATACTGGGGCATTAGGACTAGCTAAGTTGTGTAACTAGTACTGAAATAATAAAAACATCAAATAATTTACAAATAATAAAATGTCAAATGCAATAAATAAAATCCATAATAAAACTAAAACTGATTAAAAAAACAAATAGCAAAAACACAACACAATTAAGTAAAACTTTGACACATTAAAACAAAAATATATTTTATGACCAAATAAAAACTGATCTGAAATCTCAATGATACTAAAACAATGGTTCAGTACCATATTTGTAAAAACAGGTAAATAAATATAGAGTTTATTCATTGTCCTTGGCTTAGTCCCTTTATTCATCAGGTGTTGTTGAATGAACCGCCAACTTATCCACTTGCGCATGTGTGTGGACTGTGGGGGAAACCAGAGCACCAGGAGGAAACCTATGCTCAGTTAAAATAGTTGAGTTAAAAATACCCCAACCTATAACCCAAGTATGGGTTGTTATATCACCTTCGAAACTGGGTTATTTTAACCCAGTGCATTGGGTTAAATAATTTAAAAATATAATTTTTAATGATTAATTTGTTGGTGCTGGTGAAACGGATATAAAAATCATGACACAGAGAGGTCATTTAATTAAAAAATAACAACATTATTATTGCGTTATAGCTTAAACTTTATATGGCAAAAACAACATTATACACACATATTAATACAGCTGTTAAATCATCACAGCTGTCAAAGATTTTAACCCAACTGGTTGAGTTATTAAATAAATAACCCAATAAACGTTAAAAATAACCCAACAAAGCACCAAATATTTTTAACTCAACCAACTCCACACAGAAATGTCAACTGACCCAGCCGGGACTCGAACCAGTCCCCTTCTTGCTGTAAAGCTACAGTGTAACCACTGAGTCACCGTGTCACCCCTTTAATGAATGTATTTATTTACATTATGGCAGTGATAATTGTATAAGATGAACTCATGTCAATAGACTAATGTTCCTGTGCGATGCTGGACAAATACATCTGGAGTGGCATGTTTTTGAACCGTTTATTGTCTTCAGTCTAATTAGAAAAGCAGAAGGGCGATTTTTAAGACCAATTTTTAAATCAATAAAAACCATAAATTAAACAAAAAATCTAATATTTCAACTTGTTCTCAATCAACCAGCTACACTCTACTCAAAAATATGATTATTTACAACAGGGAATAACCGTAATATAACTGTAGACATATTTATAACATGATTTAAAGGGATAGTTCACCTAAAAGTCATTTACACTCATGTGATTTAATAGCCTTATGAGTTTCTTTCTTCTGTTGAACACAAAAGAAGATATTTTGAAGAATGCCAGTTGTGCCATCAACCTCCATAGAAGGAAAAAAAACGACTATGGAAGTTAATGGGTGCTAGCAACCAACATTCTTCAAAACATCTTTAGTGTTTTTGATTTTAAACAAGTGAAGAATGAGTCAATAAAAACAGAACTTTGAATTTTGAGTGAACTATCCCTTGAAATCCTTTTAAGTCTCTTATTTTTAAAAAAATCCTCATTCTTAATTAACGCTGAGAGAAACAGGCGAGTACAAAAAAATGAAATAAATACACCAAGCATTAGCATTACAAGTGTCAATGGGTGCCAGCAACCAACCATTCTTCAAAACATCTTTACTCAACTCAAACATTATAGACCAACTCACATGCATGTTCAGTTCTGCAGGTTCATGCTGGTGTCCCTTTAGCTTCCATAGCAGAAAAAAAATACTATGGAAGTAAATGGGTGCCAGAAACCAACATTCTTCAAAACATCTTATTGTGTTCAACAGAAGAAACGAACTCAAACATTATATGCGAACTCACATGCATGTTTAGTTCTGTGGGTTCATGCTGGTGTCCCTTTAACTTCCATAGAAGGAAAAAATACTATAGAAGTCAATGGGTGCCAGAAACCAACATTCTTCAAAACATCTTTACTCAACTCCAACATTATAGACCAACTCACATGCATGTTCAGTTCTGCAGGTTCATGCTGGTGTCCCTTTAGCTTCTATAGCAGAAAAAAAATACTATGGAAGTCAATGGGTGCCAACAACCAACATTCTTCAAAACATCTTCTTATTGTGTTCAACAGAAGAAAGAAACTCAAACACTATAGGCGAACCCACATGCATGTTTAGTTCTGTGGGTTCATGCTGTTGTCCCTTTAACTTTCATAGAAGGAAAAAATACTATAGAAGTCAATGGGTGCCAGAAACCAACATTCTTCAAAATATCTCATTGTGTTCAACTGAAGAAATAAACAAACATTATAGGCGAACTCACATGCATGTTTAGTTCTGTGGGTTCATGCTGGTGTCCCTTTAGCTTCCATAAAAGGGAAAAATACTATAATAGTCAATGGGTGCCAGAAACCAACATTCTTCAAAACATCTTTACTCAACTCAAACATAGGGGAACTCACATGCATGTTCAGTTCTTTGGGTTCATGCTGGTGTCCCTTTAGCTTCTATAGAAGGAAAAAAAATTATATGGAAGGCAATGGGTGCCAACAATCAACATTCTTCAAAACATCTTCTTATTGTGTTTAACAGAAGAAAGAAACTCAAACATTATAGGCGAACCCACATGCATGTTCAGTTCTGCGGGTTCATCCTGGTGTCCTATTAGCTTCCATAAAAGGAAAAAATACTATAAAAGTCAATGGGTGCCAGCAACTATCATTTTTTGAAATATCTTCTTTTTGTGTTCAACAGAAGAAAGAAACAAACATTATAGGGGAACTAACATGCATGTTTAGTTCTTTGGGTTCATCCTGGTGTCCCATTAGCTTCCATAGAAGGAAAAAAATTACTGCGGAAGTCAATGGGTGCCATCAAGCAACATTCTTCAAAACATCTTCTTATTGTGTTTAACAGAAGAAAGAAACTCAAACATTATAGGCGAACCCACATGCATGTTCAGTTCTGCGGGTTCATGCTGGTGTCCCATTAGCTTCCATAGAAGGAAAAAAAATACTATGGAAGTCAGTGGGTGCCAGCAAGCAACATACTTCAAAACATCTTCTTGTGTTTAACAAAAGAAAGAAAGTCAAACATTGTAGGCAAACTCACATGCATGTTCAATTCTGCGGGTTCATCCTAGTGTCCCATTAGCTTCCATAGAAGGAAAAAAACACTGTGGAAGTCAGTGGGTGCCAGCAACCAACATTCTTCGAAATATCTTCTTTTTGTGTTCAACAGAAGAAAGAAACTCAAACATTACAGGCAAACACAGATGCATGTTCAGTTCTGATGGTTCATCCTGGTGTCTCAATAACTTCTATAGAAGGGAAAAAAATACTATGGAAGCCAATGGGTGCCAGCAACCAACATTCTTCAAAACATCTTCATTTTGTGTTTAACAGAATAAAGAGACTTAAACATTATAGGCGAACTCGCATGCATGTTCAGTTCTGCGGGTTCATTAGTCTCCATAGTAGAAAAAAATACTATGGAAATCAACATTCTTCGAAATATCTTCTTTTTGTGTTCAACAGAAGAAAGAGACTCAAACATTACAGGCAACCTCACATGCATGTTCAGTTCTGCGGGTTCATCCTGGTGTCCCAGTAGTCTCCTTAGAAGAAAAAAAAATACTATGGAAGTCAACATTCTTTGAAATATCTTCTTTTTGTGTTCAACAGAAGAAAGAGACTCAAACATTACAGGCAAACACACATGCATGTTCAGTTCTGGGGGTTCATGCTGGTTGTGTACAGATATGAGACTGTGCCAGCTTGTATCTGGAAGGTTTGTCCCTGGATCTGATCACTAGGGATCTGCTCACTGGTCTGGCTAATAGAAATGGCCTGTCCACTCTGTCCACTGATATGAATGCCTGCCGCCGACCCCGTCTGCTCTTCAGAAAGCTGATGAATGACCTGCAGCTGCTGCGGAGCTCCGTGATGAACCTGCAGCTGCTCCATAGCCTCTTTGCTCAGGGTAATCACATGC
Source organism: Danio aesculapii (assembly GCF_903798145.1). Classification (NCBI taxonomy): domain Eukaryota; kingdom Metazoa; phylum Chordata; class Actinopteri; order Cypriniformes; family Danionidae; genus Danio; species Danio aesculapii. The sequence goes on along the minus strand of NC_079451.1, from coordinate 46,232,991 downwards.
ATTTGCTCTGGATCTCCGCCGTTTACTTCACTACCCAAAACGCTGATGGTCTGGATTTGGGTGTTTCCGTCTGGCGTGACGACGGCCAGGTTTTGCACGTGTCCGGATGACTGTGCGAGTAGCGCGAGGCTCTGTTCTGTATCTTCAGATGTGATGATGCTAATGCTCTGATCTTGGTCCAGGCTGAGGTTTTCTCCGGTCACCAGCAGCTGAATCTCCTGCTCGCTGTGGGCTGGAAGCTGGAAGGGTTGGAGCTGGAGGATGCTGTGCAGTTCTTTATCTCCTGATGTTTGCTGCTGTTCTTGTTGTTGTTGTTCTTCTGGTGCTGGTGGTGGGGGTTTATCTGTGCTTTCAGCTTGTGCCGGTGGATTCTCTTTGTTGTGAGTTTTGATGTGAGCTTTGAGGTTGTCCTTCCGGGCGAATGACACCTTGCAGATTAAACAGGAGAATGTTTTATTGCCTGTGTGAGACACCTCGTGACGCCGGCGGGCACTGGGGTCAGCGAAGGTCTTATTGCAGACTTTGCAGACATACGGCTTCTCTCCTCTGCATGGGAAGAAAATAATGCTGTTGTAGTTATTAAAGTAAGTGTACTTTGATTTATGTTTACATTTCACTTATTTGGGTTTTGTTTCATTCATTTTGTTAATTAAAGGGATAGTTCCCCAATAGCTCACATCAAGTGGTTCCTAACCTCAGTTTCTTTCTTCTATTGAACACGAGAGAAGATATTTTGAAGAATGCCGAAAACCGGTAACCATTGACCTCCATAATGTTTGTTTTTCCTACTATGGAAGTCAGTGGTTAGAGTTTAAGTTTCTGTCTTCAGCTGAACACATGAGAAGATATTTTGAAGAATGCTGAAAACCTGTAACCTTTGACCTCTATTGTATTTGTTTTTCCTACTATGGAAGTCAATGGCTACAGTTTAGGTTTTGTTTTATGTTGGACATGAGAGAAGATATTTTGAAGAATGTTGAAAATCTATAACCATTGACTTCTATAGTATTTGTTTTTCCAACTATGGAAGTCAGTGGTAAGAGTTTAAGTTTCTTTCGTCTGTTGAACACATGAGAAGATATTTTGAAGAATGCTGAAAACCTGTAACCATTGACCTCCATAATATTTGTTTTTCCTACTATGGAAGTCAATGGCTACTGTTTAAGTTTCATTTAATGTTGGACATGAGAGAAGATATTTTGAAGAATGCTGAAAACCTGTAACCATTGACTTCTATAGTATTTGTTTTTCCTACTATGGAAAACAATAGTTAGAGTTTAAGTTTCTTTCTTCTGTTGAACTCATGAGAAGATATTTTGAAGAATGTTGAAAACCGGTAACCATTGACCTCCATAATGTTTGTTTTTCCTACTATGGAAGTCAGTGGTTAGAGTTTAAGTTTCTTTCTTCAGCTGAACACATGAGAAGATATTTTGAAGAATGCTGAAAACCTGTAACCTTTGACCTCTATTGTATTTGTTTTTCCTACTATGGAAGTCAATGGCTACAGTTTAGGTTTTGTTTTATGTTGGACACGAGAGAAGATATTTTGAAGAATGTTGAAAACCTATAACCATTGACTTCTATAGTATTTGTTTTTCCAACTATGGAAGTCAGTGGTAAGAGTTTAAGTTTCTTTCTTCTGTTGAACACATGAGAAGATATTTTGAAGAATGCTGAAAACCTGTAACCATTGACCTCCATAATATTTGTTTTTCCTACTATGGAAGTCAATGGCTACTGTTTAAGTTTCATTTAATGTTGGACATGAGAGAAGATATTTTGAAGAATGTTGAAAACCTGTAACCATTCACTTCTATAGTATTTGGATTCCCTAATATGGAAGTCAATGGTTACAGTTTGAGTTTCTTTTTTCTGTTGAACTCATGAGACGATATTTTGAAGAATTTTGAAAACCTGCAACCATTGACCTCTATTGTATTTGTTTTTCTTACTATGGAAGTCAATGGCTACAGTTTAAGTTTCTTTCTTCTGTTGAACACGAGACGATATTTTGAAGAATGTTGAAAACCAATAACCATTAACTTTCATAATAGGAAAAGTAAATACTATGGAAGTCAATGGTTACAGTTTAAGTTTCTTTCTACTGTTGGACATGAGAGAAGATATTTTGAAGAATGTTGAAAACCTGCAACCATTGACTTCAATAGTATTTGTTTTTCCTACTATGGAAGTCAATGGTTTCAGGGTTTCATCTTTCTTTAAAATATCTTAATTTTTGTTAATGGATTATAACCACTTGAGGGAAAGTAAATAGTACATTTTGAATTTGTGGTTGAACTATCCCTTTAATGAAGACTGAAAACATCATAAGGGCGTGGTAAATCAGACAGCAGTACTCAGTTTTTAGCCACTCTTCTTTTGTCTAATGTAAACTTTCTTTTTGTAACAAATATCATATTTTTATTGGTCAGTTATCTACCTAATAATCATAAAAAATTAACAACATTTGGTGGAACAAATGCAGCTATAGAGATCAATAGTAGGAAACACAAATACCATGCAACTCAATGGTTACTGGAATTCAACATTCTTCAAAATATCTTGCATTCAACAGAAGAAGGAAACTTATAGATGTAAAAAAACAAACAAATGTTCAGGTAATTAAAATTTTGGGGTGAACTATCCCTTTAAATGGACTTTACCCAGCGTTTCCTATTTAATTAGTTCACAGATAGCACGATTTAACAGAAACAAAAGTGTCGTTTCTGACCTGTGTATCCTGATGTGTGTCTGTAATGTGCTCTTGGCGGTGAAACACTTTCCGCAGATCTCGCATGTAAACGGCTTCTCACCTGCAGGAATAACACTGATGTTGATCCAGTAGCATGAATGAATGAATGAATGAAGAATCTGTTTATTACCAGTATGAGTTCTCAGGTGCTTCTTCAGCTGAGCTGCATCCATAAATTTATGATGACACTGAGCACATTCAGGCAAGCCTTTTCCTGTGTGAATGCGGTTATGGCTCTTTAGCTGCCGCTGCTGACTGAAGCTCTTCCCACACTCCTCACAGGTGAACGATTTATTCTCTACACAACAAACAATAAGGTTTCATTAGCTAATATATTTACTAACATGAACAACACTTGTACAGCATTTATTAGTAAGAGTTCAACATTTATTATTGCATTATTAAAATCCTAATTCATGCTTGTTAACATTAGTTACTTCACTGTGAGTTGACATGAATTAACAATGAACAACTGTATTTTCATTAACTAATATTAACGAATACTGTAATAAATGTATTGTTCATTGTTTGAGCATGTTAGTAAATGTACTAACTAATATATACACACACTTACACACTCACTCACTGGCCACTTTATTAGGTACACCTGTCCAACTGCTCGGTAATGTAAATTTCTAATCAGCCAATCACATGGCAGCAACTAAATGCATTTAGGCATGTAGACATGGTCCAGACGATCTGCTGCAGTTCAAACTGAGCATCAGAATAGGGAAGAAAGCGGATTTAAGTGACTTTGAACTTGGCATGGTTGTTGATGGCAGAAGGGCTGGTCTGAGTATTTCAGAAACTACTGATCTACTGGGATTTTCACGCACAACCATCTCTAGGGTTTACGGAGAATGGTCTGAAAAAGAGAAAATATCCAGTGAGCGGCAGTTCTGTGGGTGCAAATGCCTTGTTGATGCCAAAGGTCAGAGGAGAATGGCCAGACTGGTTCCAGCTGATAGAAAGGCAACAGAAACTCAAATAACCACTCGTTACAACCGAGGTCTGCAGAAGAGCATCTCTGAACGCACAACACGTCCAACCTTGAGGCGGATGGGCTACAGCAGCAGAAGACCACACTGGTTTTCACTCCTGTCAGCTAAGAATAGGAAATTAAGGCTACAATTCGCACAACAAAATAAGACATTAGAAGACTGGAAAAAGGTTGCCTGGTCTGATGAGTCTCCATTTCTGCTGAAACATTCGGATGCTAGGGTCAGAATTTGGCGTCAACAACATAAAAGCATGTAGGCACCAGTGGTGTAGTGGTTAGTGTGTCGACACATGCACTCCGGTGCATATGCACGACCCGAGTTCGATCCCGCATCGCGGTCCTATGCCGATCCTTCCCCTTTCTCTGCTCCCCATGCTTTCCTGTCAATACTCTCTACTGTCCTGTCTAATAAAGATGAAAACCCTGAAAATAAATAAATCATTATAACAACATGAAAGCATGGATCCATCCTGCCTTGTATCAAGGGTTCAGGCTGGTGGTAATGGTGTGGGGGATATTTTCTTGGCACACTTTGGGCCCATTAGTATCTTTTAAGTATCGTGTCGACGACCATGTCCATCCCTTGGTCATAAAGTACAGTGTACTTCATCTTCTGATGGCTACTTCCAGCAGGATAACGCGCCATGTCAAAGTGTGAATCATCTCAGACTGGTTTCTTGAACATGACAATGAGTTCACTGTACTCATGGCCTTTATCCTGATGTATCCTCATGTGTGTCTGTAATGTGCTCTTGGCGGTGAAACTTTCTGCAGATCTCGCATGTAAACGGCTTCTCATCTGCAGGAATAACACTGATGTTGATCCAGTAGCATGAATGAACCTTTGGGATGTGGATGAACAGGAGATTCACATCATGGATGTGCAGCCGACAAATCTGCAGCAACTGTGTGATGCTATCATGTCAATATGGACCAAAATCTCTGAGGAATATTTCCAGTACCTTGTTGAATCTATGCCATGGAGGATTAAGGCAGTTCTGAAGGAAAAAGGGGGTCCAACTCTGTACTGGTAATTAGTACCTAATAATGTGGCCAGTGAGTGTACAAGCTAATTGTAAAGTGTGACCATTTTTGGTAATATTATGAAATATTTTACTATTTTAAATCATCACTGCAGTGTCACATGATTTTCATCCACTCTGGGGTGATTTTAAGTCTTAATTTGGCCACAACTTTCTCTGTTTGAGCAAATGGAATGATTTTTGATGACAAATCTTATTGTACACTCAACAATACACTCTCTGCAAATTAACAACCCTTTCGTTAGTGTTAGTGACTGTTTTTACCCCATTGACTTCCACTATAATGACATTTCTTTATTGCAAAGCCTTGACACCATATAGTGGTGTAGATGTGGTGTATTTGAGTGTTGGTCGAGCGGTCACCTGTGTGCAGGTTCATGTGCTCCAGCAGAGAGTGTTTGGTGGACAGGGCTTTAGAGCACACGGTGCAGATGTAGGGCTTTTCTCCAGTGTGCATCCGCTGATGAACCAGAAGAGTGTGTTTCTGCGTGAATTCCTTCCCACACACACTGCATCTGAATGGCTTCTCACCTGCATGCATTGAAAGGCAGTTACTTTAGGATTTCCGGTACTGACATTTCACTTCATTTATCATAGTGTTGTGTTGCATTTTGTGCAAGTCATTTGTTATAAAGTTTTCACCGATTTGCAAGATTTCAGAACTTACGATGCCTTTTTTTTTGGACATATAAACATCAGCGGCAAATTGCATATACAGCTATGGAATAAATTAAGAGAAAAAACTACTGATGACATTTCTTCCTAATTTATAGTATTTATACATAAAATAAATTAAAATTCAATTGAATTAAAAATAAACAAAAAATCTAATTAAAAATAAACGAACATTAAATTAAAATCAACCAAAATTAAAATAAAAACAAACAAAAATTAAATTAAAAATAAACGAACATTAAATTAAATTAAAAATCTACCAAAATTTAATTAAAATCAACCAAAATTAAATTCAAAATAAACAAAAATTAAATTACAAAATAAACCAAAATTAAATAAAAAAAATAAACCAAAATTAAATAAAAAAAATCAACTAAAATGAAATAATAAATTAATTAATTAAATGTAAATAAATTTAATTTAAATAAAAATAAACAAAAATTAAATTAAAAATAAACAAAAATCAAATTAAAAATAAATGAACATTAAATTAAATTAAAATCAACCAAAATTAAATTAAAAATAAACAAAAAATTAAAAATACAAAATAAACCAAAATTAAATTGAAAATAAACAAAAATTAATTGAAAAAATAAACCAAAATTAAAGAAAAAATAAACTAAAATGAAATAATAAATTAATTAATTAAATTTAAATAAATTTAATTTAATTAAAAATAAACAAAAATTAAATATAAACTAAAAGGAACTCAAATAAAATAAAATAAAAAACAATTCATAAATAAAAAATCAAATAAATTACAAATAAAATAAAAATTTAATAGAATAAAATGTAAATAAAAAATACAAATAAAATAAATTTAGGAAAAAATGTTATCCAACCTTTAATATGAACATGAACATTTTACGCAAGTACTTGTTAAATTAAGTACATTTATATATTTTAATTTATCATTATAATAATAGGCCAGACTATATAATGTTAAATGAAAAATTACCTGGTTGCAGTATTTAATATATTTACGCTCTGTGTATCTTTAAATCTTTAATTTTATGTCTTAATTATTTTTCTATTTTCCCTTCCATGTCCCTGTTCATCATCATCATCATTGCTTTTAGTAAGTTCTACAGAGGATCAGTTTAAAGTGTGTTGAACCTGTATGCGTTCGCTGATGTATCTTCAAGAACAGGTGGCTTTTAAAGACTTTTCCACACTCTTCACATCTGGCCTCAGTGTCTGGATATTTCCTCCTGCGTCCTCTTTTCCCCGGCTCCTTCCTCTCCATCAGATCATCCATTCTGAAGCCCTTCAGTCTGATGGGCTGTTTAATTCTGCGTTTTCCCTCTCGTCTTCTCTCCTCTCTGGGGTTAAACTCTCCATCACTCACATCTGTTGCAGGAGATGCAGGCTCTACATTGATTTCCTGAATTTCCGAGCTGGATTGTGCCTGTAATTCACTTTCTGGATTTTCTTTTTGGCTTAAATCATGGTTCTTTTTAGGACGCCCTCTTTTCCGCTTCACCTGAATATAGACATAGGCCAATATTCAATAATTCAGTATTAAAGTATTTATCAAATAAATAATTACTCCTTTAAATGTGGTCAATACACCCCCTGACGAAAGTCTTGTCGCCTGTCCAAGTTTTAGGAACAACGAATAATAACTTGACTTCTAGTTGATCATTTAATATCAGAAGGGGCTTATATGAAAGGCAAAGGCCTCTAGATTACGCTTATTTTAGCAAAGTAAAAATATGATCATGCCTTGATTTTTAATCATTTAGAAAGGACAGCAAGACTATGCTGAGACAAAAATCTTGTCACTGAAGAAAAATAATGTAAAGTATATAATATAAAGTCATGCTGCAGTGGAAAAAGAATGTGTATGACTCCCATGAGCTTGGAGGACTGCATCCATACATCTCTGCAATGACTCAAATCACTTATTAATAAAGTCATCTGGAATGGCAAAGAAAGCGTTCTTGCAGGACTCCCAGAATTTATCAAGGTTCTTTGGATTCATCTTCAATGCCTCCTCCTCCATCTTACCCCAGACATGCTCAATAATGTTCATGTCTGGTGACTGGGCTGACCAATCCTGGAGCAGCTTGACCTTCTTTGCTTTCAGGAACTTTGATGTAGAGGCTGAAGTATGAGAAGGAGCGCTATTCTGCTGAAGAATCTACCCTCTCCTGTGATTTTTAATGTAATGTAATGGGCAGCACAAATGTCTTGATACCTCAGGCTGCTGATGTTGCCATCCACTCTGCAGATCTCTCACATGCCCCCATACTGAATGTAACCCCAAACCATGATTTTTCCTTCACCAAACTTGACTGATGTCTATGAGAATCTTGAGTCCATGCGGGTTCCAGTAGGTCTTCTGCAGTATTTGTGATGATTGGGATGCAGCTCAACAGATTATTCGTCACAAAATTCTACCTTCTACCCCTTTTCCAAATGATCAACTAGAAGTCAAGTCATTATTTGTTGCTCTTAAAACTGGGATTGACGACAAGACTTTTGTCAGGTAGTGTATATATAAATTTTTAATTTACCAAAGAATGGAACTATACATCATTATCAGGATATGAGATTACTTTTATCGTGATATGATATTTTTGTATCGTGATATGATATCCTTTCCCTAGCTTACATCAATATCGTGATAATACTGTGATAAATGCTTTCGTACACTGTAAGAAATGCTTTTCTTACTTGGAGTTTTTGTCTTCTTTCTACTCCAAATATCTAAAAATTCTAAAATCAAGAAGCATTTTCCTAGAAGAGCAAAAGATGTCTTTTTTTAAGGAATATTATGTTAAAATGAAGTGAGTTTTTATCTTAAAACAAGCAAAATCATCTGCCAATAGGGTGAGGAAAATTATCTTGTTTTTCCTTTTGACATTAAATAATTTTCCTTACCCCGTTGGTAGATTATTTTGCTTGTTTTAAGATTAAAAACTCTGTCGGCGCCAGTGGTGTAGTGGTTAGAGTGTCGACACATGCACTCCGGTGCTCACGGCGACCCGAGTTCGATTCCGCCTCGCTGTCCTATGCCGATCCTCCCCTCTCTCTGCTCCCCATGCTTTCCTGTCAATACTCTCTACTGTCCTATTGAATAAAGGTTAAAACCCTGAAAAAATAATTATAAAAAAAAAATAAAAATTAAAAACGCTCTTAATTTTGACATATTATTCCTTAAAACAAGACAATATGTTTTGCTTGTCTATAAAAATGCAACTTGATTCAAGAATTTTTAGACATTTGGACTAAAAAAAAACAATAATATGCCACAATTAAGTGCGTTTTTTTTTTCTTAAAACAAGCAAAATAATCTGCAAATGGGTTAAAAAAATAAACTTGTTTTTCTTTTTGACATAAGATAATTTTCCTTACCCTATTGGCAGTTTATTTAGCTTGTTTTAAAGAAAAACTTATGTAATTTTGACATATTATTCCTTAATATGTTTTGCTTGTCTATGAAAATGCTTCTTGATTCAAGAATTTTTAGATAATTGGACTAGAAACAATAATAAACCACAATTAGGTGAGCTTTTCCTTATAACAAGCAACATAAACTTCTTTTACCTTTAGACATATGATAATTTTCCTTAGCCCCATTAACAGATTATTTTGCTTGTTTAAGGATTAAAAACTCTCTTCATTTGGACATATTATTCCTTGAAACAAGACGATATGTTTTGCTTGTCTAGGAAAATGCTTCTTGATTTAAGAATTAGATATTTGGACTAGAAACAAGACAATAACTCCAAATAAGAAAAGTATTTTTTGCAATGCAATCACACACAACAACAAAAAATCCAGCAGTAAGCTATACCTGCATATGTTCATCAGCAGCTTGAAAGTCCTCGTGGGCTTTGATCAGATCTGGGATGACCAGAAATCTGGCCATCTCCATCAGCTGCTCGGAGCTGCTCTCGTCCACTAACACGACTGCGCTGTACATGAACTCCAGCACGGAGGAGAAGGTGTTCGCCGTCATGCCGTCCAGCTTGTAGAGCGACTGGCTGACCTGTTCTTCAGCGGTGAACAACTCTGAGAAATACTCGCTGCTCGCTGCTAGGAGAGCCTTGTGCGCCTTGAAGTGCACGTCTTCCACGATGAGGGTAATGTCGCAGAGCAGTTCACTTCTCCTGAGCGTGTCAAACCTGTGCAGGATTGTGTCTTTGTGTGTTTCTGAGTGCAGAGCGAGGACTGCTGGAGATGATGATGATGATGGAGGAGGAGCAGACATGATGACCTTACTGACACACTGAACCTGAAACAAAACACACAAACACATCTGTTAAAGGGTAATAGAGTTTTTGTTGTTAATCTATTTATTTTTGTTGATTATGTTTCATATTCAAAAGTGTACATTTTTCAACAAAAAACCCTGTTTTAATTAAAAAAATAATAATTAAAAAATACTTTTGTACTATTCAACATAGTGCTAATAGAAAATGCCAATAAAACTGCCCATTTGTGTCCTGCATTTAAATTGTTTGATTAATGTAAAAGTCCTGCTTGTTTGTAATTGTATTTTATTTATACTCTTGTTTTTTTGTGTTTGTTTTATTTCTTAATTTTTATGTTTTTTTTTGTACGGTTATTATTATTTACCTTCTATGACCCTGGCATTATACACTCCCCGGCCACTTTATTAGGTACACCTGTCCAACTGCTTGTTAATGCAAACTCAATGCATTTAGGCATGTAGACATGATCAAGACGATCTGCTGCAGTTCAAACTGAGCATCAGAATGGGGAAGAAAGGGGATTTAAGTGACTTTGAACGTGGCGTGGTTGTTGATGTCAGATGGGCTGGTCTGAGTATTTCAAAAAGCGCTGATCTACTCGGATTTTCACGCACAACCATCTCTAGGGTTTACAGAGAATGGTCCGAAAAAGAGAAAATATCCAGTGAGCGGCAGTTCTGTGGGCACAAATGCTTTGTTGATGCCAGAGGTCAGAGGAGAATGGCCAGACTGGTACGAGCTCATAGAAAGGCAACAGTAACTCAAATTACCACTCAATCGAGGTCTGCAGAAGAGCACCTCTGAACACGTCCAACCTTGAGGCGGATGGGCTACAGCAACAGAAGACCACACCGGGTGCCACTCCTGTCAGCTAAGAACAGGAAACTGAGGCTACAATTCGCACAGGCTCACCAAAATTGGACAATAGAGATTTGAAAAACGTTGCCTGGTCTGATAAGTCTCGATCTCTGCTGCGACATTCGGATGGTAGGGTCAGAATAGGTAGGTCCTGCCTTGTATCAACGGTTCAGGCTGGTGGTGGTGGTGTAATGGTGTGGGGGATATTTTCTTGGCACACTTTGGGCTCATTAGTATCAATTGAACATCGTGTCAAAGCCACAACCTACCTGAGTATTGTTGCTGACCATGTCCATCCCTTTATGACCACAGTGTACTTCATCTTCTGATGGCTACTTCCAGCAGGATAACGCCATAAAGCGTGAATCATCTCAGACTGGTTTCTTGAACATGACAATGAGTTCACTGTACTCAAATGACCTTCACAATCACCATATCTCAATCCAATAGAGCCCCTTCGGGATGTGGTGAAACGGGAGATTCACATCATGGATGTGCAGCGGACAAATTTGCAGCAACTGCGCGATGCTATCATGTCAATATAGACCAAAATCTCTGAAGGCAAAAACATTTTTCACAGTATTTCCTGTGTTATTATATGTATATATTTTATGCCTAATTTACCTAACCTAACTGAATTAACCTAGTTGAGCCATTATATTACATTTTCAGCTGAATACTAGTATCTTGAATACAAAATAGCTAATTATTACGACTTATTTATGTTACTTAATCATTTCAAATGTAAGGTTATTGGTATTACATTTCAAATTAATGTAAATATGACCCATTGTACATTTTTTAATCTTCTACATTGTAAATCATAAACATATATGTAATTATACATATATTTAAATACACGATGTACACGTTTTAATAGAAATGACATTAAAGCATATTTCAGTTAATGTTATAAGCAACCTTTATATCATGTTCATAGTACATCCGTCTGTAAATATCACTTTAGAAAAACTATGGTGATATTTAAAGATGGTTGTACTATGAACATTATATACAGGTTGCATTAACTGTAAATCTCTGTTCATATTTAATGCAACCTGTATGTAATGCTCAAAGTACATCCATCTGTAAATATCACCACAGTTTTTCTATAATTGCACTCCTAACTTATACCTATATCCTGCACTTGCTGCTACTGCACTCCTGGTTAGACCTAAACTGCCTTTTGTTGCCTTGTACTTGTACATGTGTAATGACAATAAAGTTGATCAGCGAATCTAAAATTATCAAAACCCCCTTTTTTTTTTCAAAATGCTAATGGTCTAATCCTATTCAATTCATTATGCTAAGCTAAGCTAAAAGTGGCCAAGCCAGAAGAAGAAGGCGGCTGAACGGGTTCAAAAATGGTTCAAGTCAATTATTTAACTCTACAAGACTGTTAAAATGAGCCTTTTTTTTTTTTTTAAATAAATGTGTCATTAAAGGTCAGCAAACTGCCTTTAACTTTAGCTACATTTAGTTGCACATTTCTAGGTCCACACAGAATCTGTGCTCGCAGAAATCCGCAGATTTTAAACCCTTCATTGAGCCTATTTGTTACATTTATAATTGTGTGTAAATTTATATTTATTCCATTTTTAAATTAATTTCAGTAATATTATTGACTAATATGATAATGTTTATATGATTTATTTACAAGTTTGTAATGTAATGTTTTCTGTCTTTTAGTAGATGTATTATATGAGAGACTTGCTTTGTTTACCAAATAAGTGGATTTAAAAGGATTTGTATTGTAAACATTAAATAAAAATTAAAAAGCTATTATTTTTCATTTCATATATGAAGTTTTTGTTACAATACTCCCAAAATAATTCCGCATGCATCCAGATTTTTTTTTTTTTTTTTTTACAAAATTCTCAGCAGAAATAGCAAAAAATGTCGGCAGGTTCTGTCTGGATCTACACATTACACACAATATTACATGACTGAAAACATCACATTTAGTTCAGAGTATATTACTTACAAGTATATTAAATGCATAATAAGCAGCTAGTAACTCCTCTATTTCTAATGAATTCTTTCCTCGAAAAAACCTACATGGCATTGTTTGGGTTATTGTACAATCAGTTTAGAACGATGTACCAAAGTAAATCGAAGATAGCCCCTTCAGATACCACTGTGCACAAATATGCAGCTACATGACTTTAAAATGCATCAAAATAAGCAAAAATGTAATTTATGATAACTAATTTGTAAAAAAAAAATATGTAATTAGTCATTTCAGTCAAAGTATGCATGAATGAGCGAAAAAAAAAATCAACTGTGCAAGCGAGCTGAGATGTAAACAACCTAAGGAGATGAAGAGCATGTTGTGTATTGCAACACGTTGTTATGCATGCACACAGAGAGAGAGAGAGAGAGAGAGAGAGAGAGAGAGAGAGAGAGAGACTTCATGTGCTGTATGTCGGCGTTTAAGGTCTTTGAACACGGTAATAAATGAACAAACTGCTATAAACCCGGCGCCATGAGTAGCAACAAACCGCCGCTTCGCTTTCCCTTTTAAAACACGCTAATTTGGGTAAAATGACTAGCGCTGTTTTGGAAATCACAACCATTTCACTTCAAAACGCGCATTAGAGAATAAATAGATATTCACATTTCTCTCTGAGGACTAACATTTGCGATTAAGCTTTCAGGACCTTACCTTAAAGGCACCGTTTCAGACAGGCACATCTCGCGAGAACTGCACCCGTGATTCTCGTGATTGCTGCAAAATACAACAATAAGCAGAGAGGAAAAGCAGCACTGGATCCAAAACAGGCGGGGAGGATTTAAAAAAAGTTACTTAACATCGTTTTTAGCAACGTAATTGTTTAGTAACTATTTACAATTAGGTTTAATTTATTAGCTAAGACGAACTAACGAACAAAATACTTATAAAGGATTTATTCATTATTTTTAATGTAAACTAGAGAGAGAAGGGGTCACATCAAGAGGTCAAAAAAATAAACACCGTTTTGAAAATCGATTTAGCAATTTTTTTAAACTTTTTTTAATACTCAGTGTAAATAATATAATTCTGAAAATTATTAAGAATTTTCCGTTTTAATAATTATCACAACTAATGTTTAAAAATGGAGTTGTTTTATTTTCCTTTGGCTTAGTCCCTTTATTCATCAGGGGTCGCCACAGCGGAATGAACCACCAACTTTTCATTCATTCATTTTCTTTTCGGCTTTTTCCTTTATTAACCTGGGGTCGCCACAGCGGAATGAACCGCCAACTTATCCAGCATATGTTTTACACAACGGATGTCCTTTCAGCTGCAACCCAGTACTGGGAATCATCCATACACACTTATTCACACACTATGGCTGCATTTGAAATCGCCTACAACTAGTATGGATTGAACTCGGATGTATTACATCATCCGACATTTTGTCATCGTCATGTGACCTACCTGCGTCAGATGCGTCGCTTCACTTCCATTCATGAATTCTCTCGTGGTGCATAATTGGAATCTTAGTTAAGCCTTTAAATTGCACTTCAAGATGAATACTAGTATCCAGAATCTTGCCGGAAGTAGTAAGTCATCCTGGTACTTCTCGCACAGTGTTCTATGAATTCGGACATACTATTTGGCTTTTATACTGTTTTTAGCATACTACATAGTATGAAAGGATGCGATTTCAGTGCTAACCACTGAGCCATCGTGTCGCCAAAATGGAGTTATATTTTTGTTTAAAAAATAATAATAAAAAATTATAAGATATATATATATGTATTGGGTGGCACAGCAGGTAACGCTGTCGCCTCACAGCAAGAAGGTCGCTGGTTCAAGTCCCAGCTGGGCCAGTTGGTATTTCCGTATGGAGTTGCATGTTCTCCCCGGGTTGGCGTGGGTTTCCTCAGGGTGCTCCGGTTTCCCCCACAGTCCAAACACATGCGGTATAGGTGAATTGGGTAAACTAAATTGTCCGTAGTGTATGTGTGTCAATGAGAATGTGTGCAAATGTATGGGTGTTTCCCAGTATTGGGTTGCGGCTGGAATGGCGTCCGCTGCGTAAAACATGTGCTGGATAAGTTGACGGTTCATTCCACTGTGGTGACCCCAGATTAATAAAGGGACTAAGCTAAAAAAAGAAAATGAATTAATTAATTAATGGCACTTCATTAGAAATTATAAAGTAATACATAAGTAAAGCATAGTGTTTGGCTTTTTTCTTTTCAGGATACTAGTATTCATCTTAGAGTGCAATTTAAAGACTTTATTAGGTTAAATAGGCAAGTTGGGTTAATTAGATAAGTCATTGGACAACAGTGGTGTGTGCAGTAGCCAATCAAAATATATATATATATATATATATATATATATATATATATATATATATATATATATATATATATATATATATATATATATATATATAAATTTAAGGGGGCTTTTTATCTTTTATTAGAGACAAACTAAATGAAATAAGACTTTCTCCTGAAGAAAAAGTCGGAGGTTTATTTATATAAATAATATAGGAAATACTGAGAAAAGAGTTTGCATGTTCTCCCCGTGTTGGAGGGGGTTTCCTCCGGGTGCTCCAGTTTCCCCCACAGTCCAAAGACAATCTCTATAGGTCAGTTGGGTAAGCTAAATTGTCCATAGTGTATGTGTGTGAATGAGAGTGTATGGGTGTTTCCCAGTGATAGGTTGCATAAAACATACGCTGAATAAGTTGGTGGTTCATTCCACTGTGGCGACCCCAGATTAAAAAAAGCAGAAAAGAAAAATAAATTACTGCATCTTTTATATTAAGTAACTTAGAGTTGTAAACACAGAACAGATCAAATATTCATTATGAAAATAATATATCTTTTTATTTGATTGAAAAAGAATAAAATAATCAGGAAATTGTTTAAAATTAAACAGTGTAACCAATTTGGACCTCTCGACAGTATTTTATTATTCCCATCAAAGACAAATCAAAGATATATTTGGTTTACAATAACCTAAATAAACAAATAAGACATCCCAAACATTTGCTGAGTATTACAGAAAAGATTAACAGTATATTTCATACAGGAGTTTGATTTATGATAAAGGAAAATATTATCAAAACAGTTTTTACTCATATTGACTTTATTAATAATGCTTTGTTCATTATTTCCCCCCTTTCTAAATCTACAGTTTGTGTTTTTATTATTACTTATGTGATTTGTATACTTCTAATAACAAAATTAGGATCAGAATCAGTTTTGTTGCCAAGTGTGCTTCACACACACAAGGAATTTGTTTTGGCTACAGAAGCTTCCAGTGTACATAAAGTGACAAGTGACAACACAAAATAAATATGAAAAAAAAAAAAAGATAAACATTAAACAGATGCGGTTAGTCAAGAAACCTGGATGTTGAGTTGTATGTACAGATTGTTATAAATATACAGGTTATAAGGTGCTGTGTACAAGTGCGAATGGAGAAGGTATTGGATTGTATATTGATATAAGGTGCTGTGTACAAGTGCGTATGAGAAAGTATTGCACATATTTATTGCACAGTAGGGGAATATTTAACTGTTCATAAGGTAGACAGCCTGAGGAAAGAAACTTTTCCTGTGGCTGGCTGTTTTTGTGCTTGGTGCTCTGAAGCGCCGACCAGACGGTAACAGTTGGAACAGGTAGTGTGCTGGGTGTGAGGCGTCCAGAGTGATTTTGCGAGCCCTTTTACTCACTCTGGAAGAGTACAGTTCTTGAAGTGTAGGAAGGGTTGTGCCAGTGATTCGTTCTCTCTTTTGATATTAAATTTCTTAATTATAAAGTATGTCTCATTTGTTTATTTACTTAATGTGGACCAAACATTTATTTGTCTTTGCCGAGAGGTCGGATGTTTAAGATGTTTAATTCAAATAAAAAAAAAAGAACCACATAATCAGTAAATCATCTGACCTCTCGGCAAAGACAAATAAATGTTTGGTATACATTGAATAAATAAACAATTGAGACATACTTTATAATTAAGAAATTTAATATCAAAAGAGTTTTTGCACATATTGACTTTTTAAATTAGCCCAAATGCATGTATTTTACATTATTTCCTCTTTTTTTAATCTTAAGTTAAATCTAAAAAATGTAAGTGTTTACATAAAATAATAAAATGTTTGATCCATAGACATTACAGCTATTTATTATATATATATATATATATATATATATATATATATATATATATATATATATATATATATATATATATATATATATATATATATATATATATATATATATATATATATATGTCTATGGCTTGAGCCTCCACGCGCCCCCTGTTGGAGCAGCTCCATCTGTCAGTGTGTTCTCAAACAGCGCCTCAGTCGTGCTGGCTAGGTACTGCATTGCACTACAATAGAAGCGCTCATATGTATGACACCGAATTGAATAACTATAAATAGATAATGTTGTCCTAGTTGCAGTCTGTTTAATGTCCGCTAATACAACTATGATTTAAAATACTCCCATACGTGCTGTATTAAACTGTAAAATGCTGTAACTATTCAAAATAATAGGAAAACCCCGAGAAAACTCTATTTCCCATGATGCCGTCTAAACAGGACAAACATAACAGTCCTCGCGCTGCAGTGTGACTGATATTTCACACACAGAGGAGAGCTTTACTTGTGTTTGATCCTGCAGGTCTCGACAGACTCAAGGTAAGAGTGTGACATACTGTGCACCTGCTTTTACATTCACATTCAATGTATTTGAAATAGGCTGCAATTATAGATCTCCAAGTGAATAAGTTACTGTATTTGTGCTGTATCTTGTTATTGCGTATAAGTACTTTTACTACAGTGACACGAAATACACTAAATATTTGTACAACATTTTAAATATGCTTATGTATTCATATGTATTGAAAGAATGGATCTTATTTTTAATTATTTAAAGATTTCTTCACTTCATTCTTCGCACTTTATTAGATTCAGACAAACTTTCCATATTACTATTATTAATATTAATATTAAAATATATTATTATTATTATTTGAGAAATTATGATTTTTTAAAATTGTGACAACTCAGAAACACATAATGTGTAAGCTATATCTAAAGGTCAGATAAGGACACACCAGTCTGTTGTTTATTGACTATATTGGCACACATTGTGATTTTTATGGTCTCCTTGTGAATGTCTCTGTATTGAGTGAAAGGGAAATGATTTTGTTTGTCAGCCATTTTTTGTGGGTCAGTTTTTTTTTTTTTTTTTTTTTTACTTTTATTGTATAACAGAAAGACAAATTTGGTACATACCATTTGCAAAAATAATCATTAGAATACTTACGAGGGCATCATGGTGGCGCAGTGGGTAGCACGATTGCCTCACTGCAAGAAGGTCGCTGGTTCGAGTTTCGGCTGGGTCAGTTGGCATTTCTGTGTGGATTTTGTATGTTCTCCCTGTGTTGGCGTGTTGACTCATGCATTCACACACATACACTACGGCCAATTTAGTTAATCCAATTCACCTATATGTGTTTGGACTGTGGGGGAAACCGGGGCACCCAGAAGAAACCCACGCCAACACACGGAGAACATGCAAACTCCACACAGGAATGCCAACTGACCCAACTAGTACTCAAACCAGGGACCTTCTTGCTGTGAGGCGAAAGTGCTAACCACTGAGCCACCATGCCGCCCTTCTTTAAGAAGTTTTTTGACAATAAAGGTTATGTAATAATCATTCATTTTCATTTTGGCTCAGTCCCTTTATTAAACACGGGTCACCACAGTGGAATGAACCGCCAACTTATCCAGCACATGTTTTACGCTGTGGATGCCCTTCCAGCAGGACCGTGCAGAGACTTTGTGAGAGCATGTGCTGAAAGAACCAAAAAGTGGGCGGGGGTTGGGTGGTGGAGTGAGGGACGATCGCGAACTGAAAAGCAGGTGGCACTTTCGTTAATTTTTGAGGGGCACTTTTTAGGAGAAAAAAGGGCAGTGCACAGGTTGTGGTCCTTCCAGCCGCAACCCATCACTGAGAAAGTTACGTAATAATCATTCATTCATTTTCTTTTCGGCTTAGTCCCTTTATTAATCCGGGGTCGCCACAGCAGAATGAACCACCAACTTATCCAGCACATGTTTTACGCAGCGGATGGGAAATCTGGGAAACATCCATACCACAGTCACTCACACGCATACACTATGGACAATTTAGCCTTCCCAATTCACCTGTACCACATGTCTTTGGACTGTGGGAGAAACCAGAGCACCCGGAGGAAACCCACGCGAAGGCAGGGAAAACATGCAAACTCTACACAGAAACAGCAACTGATCCAGCCGAGGCTCAAACCAGCAACCTTCTTGCTGTGAGGCGACAGCACTACCTACTGCGCCACTGCCTCGCCCTTATAATAGAAAAGATATTTCCTTTATTAGTAAGGATATTTATATACAGTAGGTCAGTGTTCAAGGGTGCGGGAGCTTTATCACAGTTTCAGTTGAATTTTGTTACGACTAAAAAGTGTATCGTAATAGTAATTGAACCCATAATAGTATCGCAAAAGCTCGGTTCATATTTTGTTCATGTTTATAAATATTCGATCAGCCTACTTTCAAAATTTTCCCACAATTATAGTAACAACATCCAGCATTTTCAATATTTATTGGTTGAGTTTTGATTAAAACATTATCATATTGACTCGTTGGTATAGTCCAGGGGTCTGGAACCTTTTTTCAGCAAAGAGCCATTTCTGATTGGTTTTATCAAATGTATTTTTTTAAAGAGCCATTGGGGGTGCGTATATTACAAAACCTTTATTTATTAATGAACAAAACCTTAAAAAATAACCAAAAATAACAAATATAACGCATCACAATGCATGAACAAAGGGAATTTATAGATTTTTTTTTCTTTTTGCCATCGCCACTAATGAATGTTGTTTGTATTTACATACGTGAGGTTACCATAGAAATGGAAGTTGCTTGCCCTTTATTGGTGTCACGATTCAAGTGAAACCAAAGCATCACATATGCGCATTGGTTAAAACAGTGTTTCCCAACCCTGTTCCTGAAGGCACACCAACAGTCCACATTTTCAACCTCTCCCTAATCAAACACACCTGAATCATCTTATCATAACATCAGAAGACACTCCAACACCTGAAGTTAATGGGTCAGAAAATGGAGACATCCAAAATATGTACTGTTGGTGTGCCTCCAGGAACAGGGTTGGGAAACACTGGGTTAAAAAGTCATTTTACTGTAAACTGAGTTCTTATTCATTTTGCTGTAGAAAATACAATGAAAAGGACACTGTAATTGTATTTTCAATAGGAAACTGATTTCTAGTGACAGTTTTTTAATCTTTAAAATATTATTGAAGAGAGAGAGAGCTGGAGAGTCACATATTTTTGGTTAAAGAGCCACATGTGGCTCCCGAGCCATAGGTTCCCTACCTCTGGTATAGCCTATATTTAAAAAATAAATAAATAAATACATGAAGTGTACGCTTACACTATTTCCAACTAAAAACTGAAAGCCTTTTGAACGTTTTGGTCATTCATTTTTTACATAGTAGGAAAAACGGATTGTGCAACATGCAAAAGACATTATACGCTAGAAAGGAAACGTTCACACAATGTTTTTATGATTCAAACGTTTGTTTTTATGCCCCCAAAACAAACTGTTAAATAATAACAAGACGTTGTGTAAACGTTCTCTTGGTAGTTGTATAATGCCTTTTGCATGTTGCACAATCTATTTTTCCTCTGGGTAAAATGGGCTGATTAAATGCTTACCAATACATAATGAACTCTGTACAGTGATACTGGGCTGCAGGAGGGTAAATGAATGTCTGTTAAGTGAATTTTTATTATCTACTGCAGTGATCGAATAAAATAAGTGAAGTATTGTTCTTGGAATATTCAGGCATTAACTGAGATTGTATTGGAATCAATGAATGAACGGATTATATAGAGTTAAATACAAATAAATACAATTCTGACTGTGCATCCCTATTTCATAATGAATACTGATGTTTAATGGTGAAACACAACACCTGTAACACATGTATTTTATTTGGCAATTTTATGGGTCAAAATTATACATTTTTCTGTTGTGAATCATTAGAATATTAAGTAAATAATATTAAGAAGTTTTGGTAACACTTTACAATAAGGTTGTATTAATGTTAGTTAAGTCATTTATTAACATGAACAAACTAAGAACAATACATGTGTTAGGGTATTTGTTCATGTTATGAAAATACAGTCGTTCATTTTTAGTTCATCTTAACTCACGATGCATTAACTAATGTTAACAAGCCTGAATTTGGATGTTAATAATGCATTAGTAAATGTTTGACTATGATTAATAACTGCTATAAGTATTATCAATAATTAGTTCATGTTAGTATTTAGATTAACTAGCATTAACTAATGAAACCTTATTGTAAAGTGTGACTGAAATTTGATAAATGTCCTAGCATAAATATGTATAAAACTCCATTTTTATTTTGCATTGCTAAAAATATTGAGATTTGGATTGTCTCGATATTTTGATTGGTATACTTTGAACCCTCAGATTCCACGTTTTTACACGTATATCGTGGTCAAATATTGTCCTATTCTAATCAATGGGAAATGTCTGGGTCATGTATTTTTAGGTTTATGTGATAAAGTAAATAAATAAATAAATAAATAAATAAATAAATAAATAAATAAATAAATGAATGAATGAATGAATGAATGAATGAATGATAAGAAATATAAGCTCACAGTACGTGATTGAGATCTGACCGTTCTTGTGGTGTAATTTTGTCATTTTTGTGGTTGTAAAAACGTGCACCGTTTGTAATGCTGCTCTGAAACACTCCATAAATGTTGTTCAAACTTATTTAAAATGAATCAACACAATTCTTGAGTTTTTTGGGAGGATAACTTAATTGTTTTATGTTTAATCCACTTAAATTAGCAAAAACAATTAAATTATCTTAATCCATTTGCGTTGGGACAACATGCAAGAACTGTATGGAACCCAACCCAGCATTTTTTATAGTAAATGATAATGATTGTGGGAGGCACGGTGGCTAGGTGGTTAGCATTGTCGCCTTACAGTAAGGTCACTGAGCCAGTTGGCATTTCTGTGTGTAGTTTGCATGTTCTCCCCGAGTTGGTGTTGGTTTCCTCCGGGTGCTCCAGTTTTCAATTCAATTCAATTCAATTCAATTCAATTCAAGTCACCTTTATTTGTATAGCGCTTTTACAATGTAGATTGTGTCAAAGCAGCTTCACATAAAAGGTCACAGTAAATAGGAACAGTGTAGTTCAGTTTGTAGTGTTTAAGTTCAGTTCAGTTTAGCTCAGTTCAGTGTGGTTTAAAAGTCACTACTGAGAGCCCAAACACTGAAGAGCAAATCCAACGATGCGCAGCTCTACAGGACCCGAAACATGCAAGCCAGTGGCGACAGCGGAGAGGGAAAAAATACTTCACTAATTAGCGAAAGTGAAGAAAAAAAACCTTGAGAGAAACAGTTGGGCACGACCATTTTAATTTCTCCGCTGGCCAAACGTCTTGTGCAGAGCTGCAGTCTCAGCGGCGGAGGCTGGAAGCTGGCCTCAGCGAAGACTCGTCTGTCTCTGGAGCGTCACAGGAATCAGTCTCATGTTCTCCACTCCTCCATGACCACCACAGTAGCTGCTCAGGATACGGCCTGGTCCAGGATATGGAAACCTTGGGATCATCTCGTCATTGGTCTTGGATCGGATCAGTGATTCTGCATAGTCTGAGAGCCTCGGGAAGAGTATCCCCAGGTGGAAATGGAGAATAAAGAAAATAATTAGCGTAGCTGCTGTTCATAGTGTATATAAACAAGATGCAGAAACCTGTGTGGAAACCCGCTAAGTGGTGCACTGAGTGTATGCAGTTTCCCCCACAGTCCAATATAAGCCTAATATTACATTTTTAAGTAGTAATTTAATAGTAATACACTTAAAAATGTTTGTTTAATATGGGTTGTATCATACTAGTATTCCACTGTACATAGACAGGCATAGCCATGAGTTCTGAATAAGCCAAAATAGGCTCAACCCCTGTTTACTGTAGTAAAAACCACTTTCGATATTCAAGTGCACTTTTTGTTTCCATGTATTAAATAAATAAACTTCCCCTTTTCTAATTAAATGACACACATATAAATATATATTTTTAAACTTGCAGGCTAATTTACATATTTCACGATCTGAATGATGATAATAAATAAGAAGTATTGTTTTTAATACTAGACAACACTTGATGTCTCTATCTCTGTCAGTGACTCAGTGACAGTTATAATGAGTACATTCTCTACCTGGTTCTGTCACTGTGTTTAATTCTTTCTGTGCAAGACCATATAGTATAGTGAATGCCACATGAACTGTAAAGTGTTTAATATTGGTAGTTCGATTTGAAATAAAAATAGCGAAATGTTAGTTAAGAGTTATATTTGTCGCCTGAGGAAACAGCTGTGATGATGAGGAGAAAACCCTACTGCTCCTCCGTGACATTGGGATACAGGTGATACAAGATTATCTATATCAGGCATGGGCAAACTCGATCCTCGAGGGCCGGTGTCCCTGCAGAGTTTTGCTCCAACACTAATCAAACACACCTGAACACCCTAATTAGTGTCTTCAAGATCACTAGAAAGCTACAAGCAGGTGTGTTTGATTAGGGTTGGTGCAAAACTATGCAGGGACACCGGCCCTCGAGGATCGAGTTTGCCCATCCCTGCTCTATATTAAAGAACTGCAAATAAGCAGATATTATAACAATAAATCAATAAACGCACATCTCGTTCTCTTTGCTGATCAAATAAAAAACAAAAGAGGAGGAGGAGCCGAATTCTGCCGCCTTTTTTTATCAAATTTAAAGGGGACAGAGGCGATAATTAAGTGTACAGTTTTTGAGCTAATAGCAAAAGCTTTAGGGGAGCTGAGTAGAAATATAGGGGGGCAACAGCCTCCCTAAAATAGGTCTAGCAATGCCCATGAGTGTGTGTCTGAATGAGTGTGTATGGGTGATTCTCAGTGCTGGGTTGTGGCTGGAAGGGCACCCGCTGTGTAAAACATATGCTGGAATAGTTGGCGGTTCATTCCACTGTGGCAACCCCTGACAAATAAGGGACTAAGCTGAAAGAAAATGAATGTATGATAATGATTGTGTAAAATGCTGTACAAATAAACTACATTAAATGACTTTGGTGTGTAGGAGATGAAGCGTGTGAAGGTGGTGGTGGTCGGGGCCGGTGTGGTGGGTTTATCCACAGCCGTGTGCATCGCTGAGACTCTTCCGTACTGTTCAGTGACACTCATTTCTGAGAAGTTTTCTCCTCACACCACCAGTGATGGCGCTGCTGGAATCCTCCTTCCCAAAGAGTTTCCTGGTGAGGTGAACACAAAGCTGACATTTTCTGAGACCACCAGATGATCACCTTGATTGTTTGTGAACTTGTGTTATCAGGCATTCCTCTTGAACGGCAGCAGCAATGGTTCAAGAAGTCTTTCGATCATCTTCTGGCCATCGCAGATTCTCCACAAGCTTCAGATGCTGGCGTCTACTTGAGCTCTGGGTAAAAATAATCATTAAACTTCGAACATTATTTACTTGCTCACAAACCGGCAACACTTTCATTAATCTTCAGACATTGTTGGGTAAGTTACTTCAAAAAAGTAATTAATTACTAATTGCATCATTCAAACTTAATGACTTAATATATGCGGCATGGTGGCTCAGTGGTTAGCACTGCCACCTAACAGTAAGAAGATCGCTGTTTCGCATCCCGGCTGGGTCAGTTAGCATTTCTGTGTGGAGTTTGCATGTTCTCCTCGTGTTGGCGTGGGTTTCCCCCGGGTACTCCTGTTTCCCCCACAGTTCCCCACAGTGCTATAAGTGAATTGAATAAACTAAATTGGCCGTAGTGTTTGATTGAGTGTGTATATGAGTGTGTATGGGTGTTTCCCATTACTGGGTTGCGACCCCTGACAAATCTGGGACTAAGCTGGATAAAAACACAAATAAATGCTTTATTATATGCTAAATACTTTTAGTTTTTGTCTAAATATCTAAAAATTCTTAAATTAAGAAGGATTTTCTAGACAAGTAAAAAAATCTTGTCTTTTTTCAGGAATAATGGCAAAATGATGGTGATGAAGCATTAAAATAAACTGATATAATACAATAAAAAACACATTTCTTTGCAAGATAATCCTAAAATACATTCATTCATTCATTTTCTTTTCGGCTAAGTCCCTTTATTAATCAAGGGTCACCACAGTGGAATGAACCACCAACTTATCCAGCATATGTTTTACACAGCGGATGCCCTTTCAGCTGCAACCCATCACTGGGAAACACCCATACACTCTCACATTCACACAACGGACAATTTTAGCTTACCCAATCCACCTATAGCGCATGTGTTTGGACTTGTGGGGGAACTTGGGAGAAAACCCACCGAACATAATAACCTACTGTACGTTTACTTCAAATTATTCATTGCTTTTTCTTGACTTGGTCTTAGTAGTGAGTAATGTGTATTTATATATCGCATTCATCGTGTATGACCATACACCCAAAGCATTTACAATCATGAGGGGGGATTTCTCCACTCCACCACCAGTGTGCAGCATCCACTTGGATAATGTGACAGCAGCCAAAGGTCAGCGGCACCAGTGCGCTCACCACACAAGCTATTGGTGGAGTGGAGAGACAGTCATACAGCCAATTCAGTGGATGGGGATGAGGGAATTTGGCCCGGACACCAGGGTTACACCCTTACTTCTTACGAGAAGTGCCATGGGATTTTTAATGACCACAGAGAGTCAGGACCCCAGTTTAACATTTCATCTGAAAGACGGTGCTCACTGACAGTATAGTGTCCCCTTCACTATACTGGGGCATTAGGACTCAGACCGCATGTTGAGCGCCCTCTGCTGGCCTCAACAACACCACTTTCAACAGCAATGTAGTTTTCCCATGTGGTCTTCCATTCAGGTACTGAACAGGCTCAGGGTGATATGGATTAATATTATTACAGGGTGATAAGGCTGTGGCTGCATACCTGGCAACGCTCCTGTTTTTCCCGGAAGTCTCTTGTATTTTAGACCTATCCCCCGCCCACCTCCCGTATTGCTTTGTCTCCCGGAAAACTCCCAGAATTTCCTATCCCCCCACCCCCCCGCTCCTCAGCTATTTTGGTTCACTTCCCATGCCCACCAAACCCACCGCGCAACCATCTTCATACCTGCTTCCCAGTTCGTGAGCCACTTCACCCCCGCTCGTCTCTCCACGCACATTCACAACCCGGATAAAATCTCCTGGATTTTATTCTCTGAATGTTGGCAGGTATGTGTGGCTGTGTCTTTAGTCTGTAAGTTTATTTTCATAAAACCTGCAGAAACAATTTCTTTATACGATGAACATTTTATATAAACACTGATCAGTAAACAATCTCTTCAGAGAATCATATGCATTCATTTTTGACCCCTTTATTAACATTTTGAAGCATTTAACGTTTGGGTGAATAAAAGTTCAACTTATCTTTGAGTCTCTCATATTTGAGTAAGATATAATTTAGTTTACCCAATTCACCTATACCGCATGTGTTTGGACTGTGGGGGAAACCGGAGCACCCAAGGGAAACCCACGCCAACACGGGGAGAACATGCAAACTCCACACAGAATTGCCAACTGACCTAGCTGGGGCTCAAACCAGTGACCTTCTTGCTGTGAGGCGACAGTACTAACCACTGAGAGAGAATGTTTTATTTTGGAGTCGTCTAATCCTTTATTGTGTTTTACTTTCTCACAGGTATCAGGTTTTCAAGGACGTTCCCAGGGATAAAAAGCCCTTCTGGGCAGATTTGGTGTTTGGATTTCGTTACATGACGGATCATGAATTGAAGCGTTTTCCTGACCACAAGTTTGGTCAAGCGTTTACCACATTAAAGTGTGAATGTCTGAGCTACCTGCCATGGCTTGAACAAAGGTACTTGAAAAGAAATGTTTCTATTAAATATATAGTAGCTATTTGGAATATAAATGAAGTTCGTAACACTTTCAGCTGCTTGATGAAATACAAAACTTGTTTATTATAAATGTTTATTAAAAATTCATTTAGTTTGATGTTGAAATGCATTATCAAATGCCAGTTTCCAGTGTTGGGTAGTTACTTGTGAAAGTAATACTCTACCTGACGAAAGTCTTGTCGTCGATCTCAGTTGTAAGAGCAACAAATAATAACTTGACTTCTAGTTGATCAATTGGAAGAGTGGCAGAAGGTAGATTTTTCCCATGAATCATCTGTTGAACTGCATCCCAATCATCACAAATACTGCAGAAGACCTAATGGAACCTGCATGGATCCAAGATTCTCACAGAAATCAGTCAAGTTAGGTGGAGGAAAACTCATGGTTTGGGGATACATTCAGTATGGGGGCATGCGAGAGATCTGCAGGGTGGATGGCAACATCAGCAGCCTGAGGTATCTCAGGCATATTCTTCAGCAGAATAGCGCTCCTCATATTCAGCCTCCACATCAAAGCTCCTGAAAACAAAGATCAAGCTGCTCCGGGATTGGCCAGCCCAGTCACCAGACATGAACATTATTGAGCATGTCTGGGGTAAGATGAAGGAGGCGTTGAAGATGAATCCAAAGAATCTTCATGAACTCTGGGAGTTCAAGAACGCTTTTACTTTAAATTTTCAATAACATTCTAACAACTTTAACAACATTTGTTGAATTCAATACTGGCGATATTTAAATGCGGTTTCTGAAATATTGATACAATTTCCATTCTTTCTCAGTGTTATTGTACAAGATTTAAATTTAAAGAGCCTCTATTATGCATTATAAAAGGTCATATTTCGGGGGTCTCCAACAACAGGCTGATCTGCATGTAAGGTCTAAAAACACTTTCATTGTCTTATAATATGAATAAATGTTCACCTAATTATCCTAATGACTTAGTGTCTGAAGAGAAAGACGTGTTTATGTTTTACCAGATCAGGCACTTCATATTTGGCAATGTCTCATATCGACATCGATACAAGCTGACAAAAGATTCGGACACAAAACAAATCATTTATTCAACTCTAAGTCGACTCTTTCCTTTGAGAATCAATAGTTTTAAACAGTGCACCTTTAGATTTAAACCTCAGCTGGATGTTTTCATTTACTTAGAGCTGTGTTACACACTGCATGAAAGGTCATTTTTATGGAACAAAATCAATGCCAAAAGTATTGAAATAAAAAAACCTGTTGAATAGCACAAAATGAAAAAACTAATACACCGAATTAACAAGTGCTTGCATTTTAATGACTTGGTTAGTATTTTTAGGTCCTTTTAACATAGCTGTTTATTTAAGCTGTGAATATTTTAACTAAACGATTTCAAACACTTTTCATACTTTAAAATTCCATAATTCATATTAAATTTTCAGATTTCACTTACAAAATATTCAATACTGTTTAGCAATTTTCGGTTTATTTTATTTCATTTCAAAAGTTCGCCAGTAATGTCTCATAATAGGAGCTCTTTAAGATTTTCGATTGAAGACTTTGTCCATTTTTTTGTTCTGTTTTTGGCAATTGAGTACAATTGTTGAAATAACACCATAAACAATTTTTCTAATTTAATTCAAGCACTATCAAGAAGATGTTTCTGTTTTTATTAAACACCATTAAATGTCTATTTTTCTACCAGGTTTATAGCAGTCGGAGGTCAGATCATTCACGAGAAGGTGACGGATCTTCATAAACTGGCCCTGAATTATGACGCCATCATAAACTGCTCAGGCCTGGGTTCTCGCTTTCTGCTGAAGGATGAAGAGGTTTATCCAGTGCGAGGACAGATCCTGAAACTGCACGCTCCCTGGTTGAAGAACTTCATTCGGGATGGAGATGGAAACACCTACATCTACCCGGGTATCAGATTCGTGTCTGTGGGCGGGACGCGGCAGGCGGATGACTGGCGGATGGAGCTGGATGAGCGGGACCGCGAGGGCATCCTGGAACGCAGCGTTCGCCTGGAGCCGTCCCTGAGAGCCGCTGCCATCCTGGGTGAGTGGGTGGGACTGCGTCCAGCTAGAGAGAACCTGCGTCTGGAGAGGGAATATGTGAATGTTGGAGGTCGAGCGGTTCCTTTGGTCCACAACTATGGTCACGGCAGCTGCGGTGTGACTTTGAGCTGGGGAACAGCGCTGGACGCTCTCCATCTGCTGAGGAAAAGTCTGTTGGAAAAACCTCCTCAAGCCAGACTCTGAAGATTTATACTGACTGATATTACAGCATTTAGACAAGCATTATGATGACGAATGACACTTTAATCTCACAGGGATCATAGTTCACCCACAAATGATCATTCCGTTATCATTTACTCACCATCCACTGACTTTCTTTCCACTGAGTTTCTTTCAACTGAGTTTCTTCTGTTGGATACGAAAGAAGATATTTTGAAGAATGTTGGAAACAAATTAATTAGTAATTGTTACTACATATTATAATATTTTTTCTCTATTTTTTTAGGAGAAAGTCTCATTTTGTTTTATTTTGGCTAGAATAAAATCTTTCTTTTAAGGTAAATATTATTAGCCCCCCTTATATATATATATTTATATATGGGGTATGTACAAGCTGCTAAAACTTATGAGTGTTTTGAATGTATGTATTTTAATTAAAGGAACACTTTATCTTACTATGGCTGAAAATGGCCAAAACACCTCTAAAACCAGGCTGGTCGACCAGCTAAAACCAGTCAACCAGCCTAGGCAGGTTTAAGCTGTTTTTTTCAGTAGGGAAGTAATGGTACTTTTACTTGAGTATGACTTTTCAGAACACTTTAAGATTGCTGAAGGTAACATTTAGTGCAATAGTTTTTCTTCAATATAAAAACACAAGAAATCCTCCCGATTTTCAAGCTTTGTCCAGTGAGGTGGTTGAGCAGAGCATCTGAGGACTGCAGTTAGTGATGGTCAGGTCAGTGGATCTTCAGTTTGCTCCTGTATGTTCATCCTCTGAGGTCTGGAAGATTGTGGGCCGCTCTTCAAGCCGATTTTCCTCTTGGTTTGGTGAAACTGAGCTCTGATGAACTGGTAGAATCTGTATTCATACTCCATGCGCTGATAAAGCACCCGCAGGGCCTCCAGATTCGGGCTCTGTTTGCGGACGGTGCCCGTCAGGTTCCCCAGCTTCCTGTATTCTGAACACGGCAGAGACAGACATACAGATGCATATATATTCAGTTGAAATGAAAATTATTCGCCATCCTGTAAATTTCTTTTTCAAATATTTCTCAAATGATGTTTAACAGAGCAAGGAATTTTTCACAGTATTTCCTATAATATATTTTCTTCTGGAGAAAGTCTTATTTGTTTTATTGCGGCTAGAATAAAAGCAGTTTTTAATATTTTTAAACCATTTTAAGGTCAATATTATTAGCCCGCTTAAGCAATATTTGTTTTTAATAGTCTACAGAACAAACCATCATTATACAATGACTTGCCTAATCCCCTAAGTTGCCTAATTAACGTAGTTAAGCCTTTAAAATGTCACTGTAAGCTGTATAGAAGTGTCTTAAAAATATCTAGTCAAATATTATCAATATATCAAATATCATCATGGCAAAGATAAAACATATATATATATATATATATATATATATATATATATATATATATATATATATATATATATATATTTTTTTTTTTTTTTTTTTTTTTTTTTTTCATGCGACCTTTAAATAAATTGTGATTTTTTTTTGTGACATGTTTATTTAAATTTATCAAAATGAATGTACGACGTGCTATCAGAGATTTAATCAGATGCAAGATTTACAAAGAATGTACAATGGGTAATTAATTAATAAACAATAGTAGCAAAATGGTTAACTAAGTATTTACCGAATAAATAAATAAAATAATTTTCTATGGGCAAAATAATAATTAAGAAATTATAGTAAACCTTACTATACCTTACCCAATGAACTTACGACAACCCCCCCAAAAAAACTAATTGACACACAAATCCATTTCTCTCATGTGTGAAGGCGTATGATCTATAAAAGGAGACCATATATTTTGAAATGTTACCTTTAAGCACAGCTGCAAGCCTCTCATAGGGAAAAACTGCAAAAATCTCTCTGAGCCATTGTGTGTATTGTGTATCAATATTAAGACACACAGATATAATGTATAAAGAAATCTTTAACATAAAGCTATATATAATGTATTTAAATATGACCCTGGACTCCAAAACCAGCCATAACTGTAATATTTCTTTTTTAAAATGAGGTTTCACCTTAAAGCTCTATGGGCAATGTTTAGCTCAGATACAGCTTTTTGAAAATCTAGAAGGGATTTAGAAAATCTAAATATTGAGAAAATGGCATTTCAAGTTGAAAAAAAAATTAAGTCCAATGCATCTTCCTAATTATTAGTAGAGTTTTGATATATTTACAGTAGGAAATTTACAAAATATCTTAAAAAGAACATGATCTTTACTTGATATTCTCATGATTTTGGCATAAAAGAAAAGCCAATAAATTTTAACTCATATAATGGATTGGGGCTATTGTCAAAAATATTTTGGTGCAACATTATGAGACTAATTTTGTGCTCCAGGGTCACAAACTACAGTTGAAGTCAGATTTATTAGCCCTGCTGTTTTATTTTAATGGATAAAATCTTATTTTCCAACACATTTCTAAACATAATAGTTTTTATAACTCATTTCTAATCACTGATTTCTTTTATATTTGTCATGATGACAGCACAAAATATTTTGACTATATTTTTCAAGATACTAATATTCAGCTTAAAGTGACATTCAAAGGCTTTATTGGGGTAATTAGGCAAGTTATTGTATAAAGATGGTTTGTTCTGTAGACAATTGAAAACAAATATAGCTTAAGGGGTCAAATAATATTGACCTTAAATGGTTTTAAAATTTTTATAACGCTTTAATTCAAGCCAAATTAAAACAAATAAGACTTTATCCAGAAGAAAAAAGATTATAGGAAATACTGTGAAAAATTCCTTGCTCTGTTAAACATCATTTGGGAGGGCGAATAAGTTTGACTTCAAATATATATATATATATATTTAAATCTGTAACCATTTACAGTAAGCATTTGCCTGTCCTCACCTGGGCTCCTGTAGATGTTGAGGACGTCAGAGAAGAAGTGTGGCATCAGCCTCTCCAGCAGCAGCAGCACGTCCTCCAGCTCCTCCAACACTCCCACCAGCAGATAATGATCCAGAACGTTCTGCTTGGCCGTTTCCAGAGCCCACAAACCCGGCTCTCTGGCTCATCAGGACAGATTATTGAACAACAAAATCAATTCAGATCATCACTCAAGCTTTAAAGTTTAAAGAGCCATTATTATGGGGTTTTGAAAATGAGCTTTCATGCAGCATGTAACACAGCACTAAGGGGATGAAAACATATCTGATCATAACGCGAAGATGACGATCACTGACCGATGGAGATTCAGCTGTGGTGAATAAAGGATTAGAGTTTCTTTTCACATCAATACCACAGTATAGCCAACATAGTGCTGTGTTTATTCTGATGATTGATACAATAACCTACGCTGATCAACACCTCATTAGCTCCATAATCTGCCCTATTAGATGATTATGGAAGCATTATAAATAACCAGCGTTTTTCACTCCAGTTATCTTCCTCTTGAAGCTTCCCCCCTTCCACCCCTACTTCCCACCCCTTTTTTCTGATAGGGCGACACGGTGGCCCAGTGGCTAGCACTCACAGCAAGAACACCGCTGGCCCAACCTCCTATCGGGCCGGTTGGCTGTTCCTGTGTGGAGTTTCCATGTTCTCCCCATGTTCGCGTGCGTTTCCCCAGGGTTCTCCGGTTTCCTCCCACTGTCCAAAAACATACACCATAGCCAATCGACTTAACCAAATTATCACCCAAGACAACCTTAGTTTACACTTCTCACATGGCGACAAGCAGGGGAGTTCTTGAGACCTACCGGAGCTCGAACTCCCCTCTTCCCTCTGGGCTCGAGGATATTACGAGCTCAGGGCTCTCTCCCAGGACAGCATGCCAATTACACTTAATTGCTTATCAGCTAAGTGTGAACTCTTGAATATGCATGAGACTTTGTCAGTAACTGTTACAGTTCATATGGACCAGTTTCTTCCACCTCCGGATCATAACATGTAAGTGTCAATAAAATTGTTGCCTCGTTTTATGTAGTTTGCAAAATATGTGTGTAATCGTGTGTTGTAAGTTGTGACCACTCCTTGTAATCATGTATCTATTATAGATCAGTGCTTGTACTGTCTCTCTCAGGTTAAATCTGTATGGGGCTGTTCACATATTGTGTCCAAAACCATGTTAAAAGCGTGATGCGTGCTTCCTCCTTTACCGATTTAAATGAGTTTCTGAACTCGAGATCCTTTGCCGTTTGCCTTTGCTATGACCACCATCAGCTGTTCCTCACACGCACGGCGTGACATACAATCACCGGCCACTTTATTAGGCACAGCTTGTTGTCCAACTGCTTGTTAATGCAAATTTCTAATCAGCCAATCACATGGCAGCAACTAGATCTGCTTCAGTTCAAACCGAGCATCAGAATGAGGAAGAAAGATGATTTAAGTGACTTTGAACGTGGCATGGTTGTTGATGTTGGACGGGCAGATCTGAGTATTTCAGAAACTACTGATCTACTGGGCCATCTCTAGGGTTTACAGAGAATGGTCCGAAAAAGAGAAAATATCCAGTGAGCGGCAGTTCTGTGGGCACAAATACCTTGTTGATGCCAGAGGTCAAAGGAGAATGGCCAGACTGGTTCCAGCTGATAGAAAGGTAACAGTAACTCAAATAACTACTCGTTACAATCGAGGTCTGCAGAAGAGCATCTCTGAACACATCCAACCTTGAAGCAGATAGGCTGCAGCAGCAGAAGACCACACTGGGTGTCTGAAAATGTCTGAGGAATATTTCCAGTACCTTGTTGAATCTATGCCACGAAGGATTAAGGCAGTTCTGAAGTCAAATAATGTGGTTCAACCTGGTACTAGTAAAGTGTACCTAATAAAGTGGCCGGTGAGTGTATTTATATTGACTTTATGATGTTTATGACAGATTTATGATGCATTTTGTTGTCTTGGTTATGTCAAGTTGTCATGAAAGACAAAAATAGGTTGTGATGTATTTGTTTATGTCAAGTTGTCTTAACGTCATCTTTGGATTTAAAATGTCATAACTGAGCGAATGACACTCGATGACAGTTGTTACAGACCTACATGTCTTTTAACAATTCAATCAACTCCCAAAGAATGAAATCAAGCACCACCCTACTTTTTTTTACATTTTAAGTGGATGTACGTCACAATAGCAGAAAAAAGGACAATCTTAACTTCCATTTCATAGAGACATTAAGAATAACAATGTGTAATATAGCAGTAACATGAGTGTAAAAGACCTGCACTGAGGATGCTGCCCGCAGAAATACGGGATGATGTAGAAGAGCCGAGGGTTGGTGCATTCTGGGTAGCTTTCCAAGATGCAGGTGTTGATGTCCTTTAGTCAAGCAGAACAGAGGAAACAGACACTAATTCGTAAAGTATGACAAAAGAAATGTTTTCTTTACATTACACTTAAAAAAACACTGAAAAGCCAGCCAAATATGACAAAAAAAAAAACACTTTGAAAGTACAAATAACTACAAATATAATCAAAGAATATATAACAGTCGGCGCAATAGCCTAGTGGTTAGCGCGTCGACATATGGTGCAGTAGCACGTCAGGGCGTCACGAGTTCGAATCCCGACTCAAGGACATTTCCCTACCCCCCCCCCCCCCCCCTCTCTCCAACTTTGCTTCCTGTCCTAAATACTGTCATATCTAATAAAGGCAAAATGGCAAAAAAAAAATAATCTTAAAAAAATATATATTAACAAAAAAAAAAAAAAAAAGAATATATAATAAAGGTTTCATTGTTATACAAGCTGTTTTATAATTGTATATATGAAAAAACTGACATGAAAATGAGCAAAAGGCCAGCAATAACATTTCACTGTTGGTTAAGTTAGTGCTGTTAAAGTACAGCTCTGAGAACAGTCGTGTGTTCATATATTCACACACAAACGCACATTCATATCAGTAACCCACGCCTGGAGGCTCTCAGTGCTGTGCAAACCAAACCAGAACAGACTGGAGAAAGATGCAGAAAATAAACAGATGAAGATAATTCTTCAAACAAAAAACGTGCAATTTTGTGCATTGCAAAGAATAAATAACAGTTTTGTTGTTATGCGAGCTGTTTTATGATTGTATGAAAAAGTATTAAATAAAATGTAATGTACACACATATGTACACATTTTATGTATCACACACATCTAGAGCTCAACATACTGTAAATAAGTACACCATATTTTGAAAATCAATATTTTTATCCATTTCTCAGTGAATATAGGTTATATATTTTGGTTCATGTGAACAAAACAGATTATTAAACGGATATATTTATTACAATAATATTTTAGTAATCTTTAGAAATAGAAAGATTATACATTTAAATTCATGCGAAATATTGGAAAAAAAATTACAAACTACAAAATCATTTTTCATCTGTATCATTTTTTTTTGTTTCTCTTGAATTTTGCTCTTTTTAAATTTTATATTTAATATTTGCGTGTACAAATTTTGGACCGTAATCATAAGTTATTTTGTTTGATTAGTTCCATATTTGGCTTCAGTACTGAGTAATCTAATGTATATGCACAAATATAATATTTTAAAGCTTAATGAAAATGAGAGATTTGTGTGGGGTGAACTCATATATGTTGAGCGCTGTACAGTAAAAAATACTTCTTTTAAATGAAATGTAAATTAAAATGGACTAAATATGATTGAAAAACAAATTGTATGCACTTTTGCAAATATATACTGACATCAAATTTACATTTACAGTTAAAATTAATTTACAAATGTAAGATTTTCTGAAGATTCTGAAGATTTTTATGTCTGTCAAAAATCACACAAATTTATATTTTATTATTATAATTTATTTTACAATAGTTTACACTACAGCTTGTTTATCTGTTTTCATAAAATGATGTTCATGACAGCAGAATATCTTGCAGATCAAGGGGCTCGAATTATTTTGATTGCAACTGTATATTTACTGAAATGAACTGTAGATTTCAAAGTCATTTTAACAATAATTCATATACAATTAATAACATTTGAAAAATTCAACACTGTGCTGCAAAGATAAACAAAAAACATTAAAGAAACAGGGGATCGAATATGGTAGTAAACTGTGTCAAATAGATGTCAAAGCATCTATAATTTAGATTCTAACATAAAGCTGCAAAAAAACTGAACAAATGACAGTGAGTATTTAAACAGAAGTCATGCATATTTCTGTGGACTGTACAAACTGACTATGAATGCAATAAGAACTGTGAAAGTCTGTGCGTTGTTTGTGTTCAGTGACGTCATACTGTATACACTGCCGTTAATAGACGTCAGGAAACCCAGCAGCACAGTCAGTTTGATGCTAAATATAGACTGAGTAAAGAGTGTTAATGGCTGAAAGAGTGCTGAAAGAGGCATTCATGTGTACAGACTTCACTCACAGCAGCTCAGATTCAAGACTCACTCACTCACTTCTCTTTCTTTCTCTCTAACTTCTTCTAGTTTCTTCAAAAGTAGTTCTTTCTCAATATTACACGTCTGTGTGGAATGGGTGATTCTGATTGGTCAATCACAACATTCCAAGCTATGTTATTCCCAGATAACCACTGAAACTTATAAGCACAGGCTCATCCGGGTAATTCAAATCATCTTGATATTCAGTAAATACATTCACATCTATAATTAAATGCTACTTTTGACTGTTTGGCGCCATCTTGTGACTGAATAATACATAGGTTAGTGTATGCTCCATTCAGCCATTTTTGTTTCTGTCAGCTTTGCATTTAATTTAAGATTTAATAAACCATTGTTGTTCAGAACAATGTTTTGTGTCAAACATTTTTCAATTTTGGGGCAAGTAGCTATGTAATAAGCGGTATAAAGTACATCCAGGCGGTTGCTTTTCACAGAATAAGGCCCTTCGGTCTTATAAAACAGGTCTAATGATGGGAAGTTTGGATCGTGTTCGGATCTTTGAGTCTTGTTTTGAATTTCGCTCAATTTGACAAAATATTAATAAAATGTTATGAGTTGCTTCCAAACTCAACTACAACTAGCCCAAACATTGACCACACTACAAACAAATCATAACTAGAATGCTATAAGAAAACTAAATGATCATTGTTTAACTGCTCTTTTGTCTATGATTATGTCAGCTCACCTCTTCTGACACGTCTTCAAATTTGAGTGGTTCATTCACGTGACACACAGCTGCTGATAAACCTACCACATTTTATTCTGCAAGAACAATAGGCTGGATGTACATTATCCTTTATTTTATTAATGACTTACTAAGTATCTCTCGTCTTCTTTCATCCCAGGTGTTCGGACCACATGATTCTCTTCTCCTCTCCAGTCTCCGAAGCGCCGGAAGAAATAATTGGACAGGAATCTGCTGATGGGATCTCTGATGATGTTGATGTGCACAGGCTCGTCTGTTTTGAACCTATCGATATGAGAGGAATCATATTTGAAATATCCATTGAGATAATCGCTATGTTGATAATGACAGCTCTTTGTGTTGTTTCTCAGAACTATACGGCTTTGTGTAATAAATGTGAAAATGCCACATATAATAACATGTTTTTACTTCAAATTCACTTCATAACTTCTGTCAGGTGTCTCAAATAAATCCTTGTGTGAGATGATTTAGTAGACATGTTATGATTAGTCATGCTGAATCAATGAAAGCAGTTAAATCTAGAGATGGCTGATGTGAAACTGACATTTTGACTCGAGATCCTGACCTGAACTCTTTCTGACCTTAACTCTTTCTTTGTTGATGTTGATTCAGAGCAATACCTAGAGATGGCTGACGTGAAACCGACGTTTCGACACAGTATCGAGATCCTGAAGTGCAAGTGTTTTAAAACACTGCACTGAATAATGATCCGAAACACCCAGGTCACCTGACTAAGGTGTTTTGAAACACCCAGGTCACATGATCAAAGTGTTTTGAAATACCCGGTCACGTGACCAAAGTGTTTTTGAAAAACCCAGGTCATGTGACTAAAGTGTTTTTGAAAAACCCAGGTCATGTGACTAAAGTGTTTCGAAATACCCAGGTCACGTGACTAAAGTGTTTTGAAAAACCCAGGTCACGTGACTAAAGTATTTCGAACCCCTCAGGTCACGTGACTAAAGTCTTTTGAACCCCCCAGGTCACGTGACTAAAGTGTTTCGAAACACCCAGGTCACGTGACTAAAGTGTTTCGAAAAACCTAGGTCACGTAACTAAAGTGTTTCGAAATACCCAGGTCACGTGACTAAAGTGTTACGGAAAACCCAGGTCACATGACTAAAGTATTTCGAACCCCCAGGTCACGTGACTAAAGTGTTTCCAACCCCCCAGGTCACGTGACTAAAGTGTTTCGAAATACCCAGGTCACGTGACTAAAGTCTTTTGAACCCCCCAGGTCACGTGACTAAAGTGTTTCGAAACACCCAGGTCACGTGACTAAAGTGTTTCGAAATACCCAGGTCATGTGACTAAAGTGTTTCGAAAAACCTAGGTCACGTAACTAAAGTGTTTCGAAACACCCAGGTCACGTGACTAAAGTGTTTCGAAATACCCAGGTCACGTGACTAAAGTGTTACGGAAAACCCAGGTCACATGACTAAAGTATTTCGAACCCCCAGGTCACGTGACTAAAGTGTTTCCAACCCCCCAGGCCACGTGACTAAAGTGTTTCGAAACACCCAGGTCACGTGACTAAAGTGTTTCGAAACACCCAGGTCACGTGACTAAAGTGTACCGAAATACCCAGGTCATGTGACTAAAGTGTTTCGAAAAACCTAGGTCACGTAACTAAAGTGTTTCGAAACACCCAGGTCACGTGACTAAAGTGTTTCGAAATACCCAGGTCACGTGACTAAAGTGTTACGGAAAACCCAGGTCACATGACTAAAGTATTTCGAACCCCCAGGTCACGTGACTAAAGTGTTTTCAACCCCCCAGGCCACGTGACTAAAGTGTTTCGAAACACCCAGGTCACGTGACTAAAGTGTTTTGAAATACTCAGGTCACGTGACTAAAGTGTTTCGAAATACCCAGGTCACGTGACTAAAGTATTTCGAACCCCTCAGGTCACGTGACTAAAGTGTTTAGAAAAACCCAGGTCACGTGACTAAAGTGTTTCGGAAAACCCAGATCACATGACTAAAGTATTTCGAACCCCCAGGTCACGTGACTAAAGTGTTTCCAACCCCCCAGGCCACGTGACTAAAGTGTTTTAAAATACTCAGGTCACGTGACTAAAGTGTTTTGAAATACCCAGGTCACGTGACTAAAGTATTTCGAACCCCTCAGGTCACGTGACTAAAGTGTTTAGAAAAACCCAGGTCACGTGACTAAAGTGTTTCGGAAAACCCAGATCACATGACTAAAGTATTTCGAACCCCCAGGTCACGTGACTAAAGTGTTTCCAACCCCCCCAGGCCACGTGACTAAAGTGTTTCGAAACACCCAGTTCACGTGACTAAAGTGTTTCGAAACACCCAGGTCACGTGACTAAAGTGTTTCAAAATACCCTGGCCACGTGACTAAAGTGTTTCGAAACACCCAGGTCTTGTGACTAAAGTGTTTCAAAATACCCAGGTCACGTGACTAAAGTGTTTCGAAATACCCAGGTCACGTGACTAAAGTGTTTCGAAAAACCCAGGTCACATGACTAAAGAGCTTTAAACCCCCAGGTCACATAACTAAAGCGATTCAAAGCATCAATCATTTTAGAAGCGTTTCGAGAACTGGCGATTCTTCGTTTGACTGACATCTACTAACCACTAACACCTATAGCTGCATCTCCCTGGATTTTAACCCATTATCTCTGCATGCTAGTCAGGAACTGTCACCGCTTCACTAAATCACATGAAACCTCTACAACGTGGGGTTTAATACCTCAATTTGCTTAACTCTTTCTATGCTGAAGCTGTTCCTAAGCAATACATAAAAAAATAACCACTAGGTGTCACTGTAGAGACGAGTTTTGAAACGTTTTAAAGCCTCAACACATTTGCTTTGACTGTTTCAGTGTTTCACAAAGCCTTGATCTGCCCACCACTAGCTAAATGTTCTGTTTATAATGCAGTGTCATGTGGGTTTCCTGGCTTTGTTCTTTGTGACATATTTAGAGTTTCTGACTGAAAGCGCCCTCAAGTGTTTGGAGGAGATTTACTACTGATTACACAACCCTCTGACTCAAATCAGTGTCATCTGTACATTTCATTATTTTTACAAGTACCCATAGAAATCCACATGATCACCCTGTCCGTAAAAAGGCACCTAATTTAAATAAAAGCATCCACTTACCTGCTAAAATTTAGAAAATGCACATGCCGGGTGTAAAGAAATGGTTGAGGAGTTGTGCTGATGTTTCTAATCAGATTTTCCTACATGGAAATGAAAAGAGGACAGTTAAAAGTGTGTTAAATTACTGACAGTGAAATAAATATTTTTTGTACTGTAGGTAATGTGATAAACATTAAATACTAGCTAAAATAAAAACAGTAAAAAATGAAAATTTCTACATTGTAAATTGGCAAGAATCTCTGTCTATGACAAAAATCTGTTTATTAGTCAAGAAGTTATGGTTACCTTGTTTTGCAATGTAAAAAATATATACATTTTCTGTAAATGAGTGACGTCTTTGTAAACTTCTGCTTATTAAACACCACAGATAACTAAAATATTTATCCCCAGCCAACATTGTGTAGTTCATTGAACATTTGGGGACTTTTTTAACCCAGTCTCATTGGAATTATGTGCCCAGGGATACATTTTTTTAGAACCAAAAAATATGTACCCTGGGCTACGTTGTCTTGCAGTTTTTGTTTTCACAAATTCACTAGATGGCGCCATGTACATATTTGACAACTTCAAATACGTTACTGGGGCACGTGTTCTCATACGTGCTATTTTACGTAACTTCACCAAGCAAATCGCAAATCCTACTAAATTGTGTGCATGAGATCGTACTATTAGCCACTAAATCAAAAAGTTACAAATTGCTGTGAGATAGCGTTGTTCTACCACAACGTCATATAGCTGTTTTTGGTTTTTGTTTCACGTGGTTTCTGGAATCGTTCTCATCCGGAATCGGACTCCGGTCAACAGCATGCCCTAAGTCTGATACTGTTCGTGGTGAGCTACCTAGCAAATCTGTCATGCCATGAAAGCCCTCCATAAGGAGATAATTATTGCCTTGTAGCATTAAATTTAAATACAAAATGCACCCACAAGCACATATTTCTTGTTTTTTAAAAATAAATCCCTGGGCACATTTTCCCACTGAGCCTGTGTTTTTGGCCCTCAGAATGTTTGGCCAGGGCTATCGATTTTGGTTTGCAGAATGTTATACTAACATTAATCTCAGCTAATAATAAGTTTACTCTACTGTTACATTTAGGTTATTGTAACATTATTCTAACTTTGGTTTAACTATACTCTAACATTCCCCTAACCTCTTTACTTGAATTTAAAATTAAGGTAGCGAAAGTAGTTTCTAAATGAAATACAGTGCCTGTTTGACTTCATCATAAGCACTGGATTGTGTCTGATTACCTGTTCGCGTTTGGTGAGTCTGGTCTTGTTGTGAATATCAGAGGAGATGAGGGTGAACTGATGTCTGTCCGCCAACATGCGCAACAACAAAACTATAGTGCGACTTCCACACTTACCAACTCGGTTATACACAACCTGACTCGGAAAAGGCAAAACCTGCAACACGGAAAATACTCTAATTGATAACTCCAACCCAGGCTCATTCTGATTACACACCCCTATATACATTTCTGGAGAGCGGTTTTGTTTTCACGACTCCACCAGAGGCCGCTGTGTACGCTTTTTCAGATCTCAAATTTCTCTCGTGAGTGCCATTAGCACCTGCTCTTTTTGCGTAAATCCACCAGAGGCCGCCGTCCACTGAATGACCGACTGATCGACTGACCCACGCTCCTCCTTCCTCTAAACCCAACCAATAGTGTTTTCAAAAGCACCGATTGACCTGCGCCTACCCACTTCCCTAAACCCAATCAACGATTTTAAAAAGCAATCCAGAAAAAGAAAAGCCCTCACCTGATTTTTACCACGTTTTCAGATTTTACCACATTTTCACCTTGTTTTTTACTTGTTTATTTTATTTTTTGGCTTTTGTTTTTGTTTTACCTGCTTTCTGGAACCGTTGTTCACCAGACTCAAACCCTGTCATCATGGTCCACTCCTCTGCAAATCAAGTCCGCTGACGTACATGGCGAGCCACTGGACAAACTGTTAACAGCGGGAAAGCCATCCATACGGAGGTAAGCGGTCAGCTGGTAAGCGGTCAGCTGGTAAGTGGTCAGCTGGTAAGTGCGAAAAGGAACGGCGTCATACCGAAATGACGAAAAGCAGCCATATGTACTTCTGGCAACATCATTTTTGATCTCCAGAAATGTATATAGGGCTATGTTTTCAGAATGAGCCTCTGTTGGATAATTCAACTAGTGACCAGAACAAATGCACATAACTACAATCAATAACTGAGTGCAAGAATAGATTAAAACAAATCTTACCCTGGGTGCTAGAGATCCATATCCATCAGCGAATCTCCCTAAATAATTAAAATAGTCAACAATTAACAGTGAATAAACATGCATTTTTTTACAATGAAATAAATACACATAAAATCCTTACAGTTCAAGTCTGTCCAAATGCCATTACTTCATTAGCACTGATAATCTGACGTTTATTAAACCTATTATACAAAAATCATTTTTATAAGGGGTTTAAAAGGGTTTCCAGTTGTGTGGCAACAGTCTGTGAATATAATCAGCTTCTAATGGTAAAAATGTATTCATTTTATTTGTTTATAATCACACTTGATAACAACAGTCTGCAGAAAGACATTAGTGACCATCTCTCCCTCATTAGCATAGGACATTAGTCTTGTTTTTTAATCTGCCACTATGCTGACACATTTCAGCATAGGCATTTGCAGCTCCGCCCCTTTTGAAAAGAGCACAATCTCATTTGAATTTAAAGCGACCAGTGTTGAGCAGTAACAACGCTACTAGCTTAACTACTTTTCTCAGTAGCATGTCGGTAGCATCACTACTTTATAAATCCAATAGCTTTTCAGTAGCGAGGCTTTTTTTTTAGTCAAGTAGCGCAGTAGCGTCCACACACGCAGATCAATAAGTGACAGCACCAACATTCACAGAGCTATGAGGCCAGTGTCTAGCCGATGAAGGTAAATCCATATGATGGCAAGAAAGACGATTTCTTCTTCTACCTGTTTTATGATGGTTGACCAAAAACTTTTTGGTGCGTTACTGCCACCTCTTGCTCTGGTCAGTGACGTCGCAAATCAATCATTGGGTTGACACGAGAAACTTGCTTGATGAAAAGATGAATGAGGGAGAGGAGTTTTATCTATCTATCTATCTATCTATCTCTCTCTCTCTCTCTCTCTCTCTCTCTCTCTCTCTCTCTCTCTCTATATATATATATATATATATATATATATATATATATATATATATACATATACAAATATATAGTTTACTGTAGTAAAGGCTAAAATATACTACGGTAATTACTATTATTTCATGATAGTTATTAATGATACTACAATATGTAAGTTAGTGTAATTAAATGCGTAT
The DNA here is from genome assembly GCF_903798145.1 of Danio aesculapii. Classification (NCBI taxonomy): domain Eukaryota; kingdom Metazoa; phylum Chordata; class Actinopteri; order Cypriniformes; family Danionidae; genus Danio; species Danio aesculapii. The sequence continues at coordinate 46,189,645 of NC_079451.1, read as the reverse complement.
TCGTAAATATTTCCCTTTACTATACATTACTATAGAATTTTAAATGCGTAACACCTAGTGTTATTGGATTTTTTGTTTTTGCTATTATATACTATAATTTGTTTCTGTTTGGTACAATATTATTTACAGTAAATAACTGAACTGAACAATTCTGCCTCATATGATTCATTGACAGTTTTATTGATCACTAAGATATGAATGATAATTTAAGTTGCTTCGATTTAAAAATGAAAATTGCAAAAATAGCTTAAATGTAGCTAAGCTAGTTTTGCAAAGTAGCTTTTAGCTTAGCTTGCTACATTTCCCATGGGGTAGCTTTCAGTGTAGGTAAGCTACATTTTAAGTAGTGTAGCTAATAGCTTAGCTCACTACATTTTTCAAGTAGCTTGCCCAACACTGAAAGCGAGTCCAGTACAGTCACTAAAGTCACGGTAACTTTTTTTGTTCCTCAGAGAACAGTCCAAAATTAAAAAACGGAGGTAGTTTACGACCCCTTTATCCATTTTCTTCTTAAGTTTAAGGCTTTTTTGTACTGAACAGTATGACTGACATGTTTTAAATGGGTATTTCGCCTAATGTTCTTCCTCCCTCCTCTCAGCTGTCAGTTTCGCTGATTGCTGTCAACGTGTGGATGAAGAAAGGAAAGCCTCATATCATCAGTTTACATGGACTCCTGTGGAATTCACTGCTGGGTCTCATGAGCCAAAAACAACACCAGTTTAATGGGCTCATAGTGGAGAGGGGAAACTTTAACAGCCTGCGCTTTATGACCCTTGACTGATGCCACTGATCTGAAAACAGAACTACAGTAATACACTTTGGAAACACTTCAAAACCTCAGGGAATCATTAAGGAACATTCAATTACAGACATCATGAAGCTTTTGTTCACATTCGTATTTTTTAAAGCCATTTTAAGGTCATTATTATTAGCCCCTTTAAGCAATATTGTTTTTCACGTGTTTATAGAACAAACCATCATTATACAATGACACAAAAGTTTCTGACACAAAAGTTTGCGGTCTTACCGAGATAATAACCTACATCCAGAAGGATTTTCGGACTTCCTCCGTTGACTTCGTATATAACAGAGCCGAGACAGAATAAGAGCAGTGCGGACAGACAGCAGCTGAGATCCCTGCGCGAGACCCGGAGCAGAACCACCGCCAGCCGATTCCCCCTGCCGCTCCGCACGCGCATAAACCCGCTATAGGGCTTATGAGCAGCAGCAGTCCGGAAAGTCATCATTATATTCTCATGAAGGTGATCCAGAGAGATGCTGCTAGTCCTTCGCATCTGTATTAATACACTACAGATGATCTGGTCTCACAAAAGCGGAACAGCGCCGTCCGTGTCTCCATCATGACTCTACTTCGAGGAGTTTTTAACATGCAGGTGAGGAGTGGGACGGGAGTGTCTCTTTCTTAGAGTCAGTATCTTATTTGCAGAGACATTTTGTTGATATTTGTATTAAAATTACAGATTTTGTGACAGCATTTCTTAAAATGTATATCATTTTTTGCTTCTATTCTTATGTGTTGCTGTGAAATAATACCAATCTTGTAAAAATATTTCACTATTGTTTGATCTCGCTAAATCTTGTTAGAGCTTTCTCTTTCTTTTTGCAATTATATAATAATTTGCTCATACAAACATTAAAATGTTTAATTAAAAATTAAAGTAACTAAAAACATCAAATAAGACATCCAGTGTCATGTCATTCCAGTTGTTTTAACAGTGCAAAATGGTCTGTTATTTTAGTTAATTTTGCAGTATAGTTTTTGCTTTTATACTGTTTTTCATTGCTGTTCTAGTTACGCACTGAAAAAAAAGATTTAGCACTAATTTCTGCAAACAATATGGGCTGAATTTAAACAAACGAATTAAATTTAAACTTAATTTGTTTGTTTAAGTTCAGTCTAAATAAACTGTTTAAATTCACAACTTTTTAGTAAATCCAAGCAATCATCTTTGAATCATTTTTTTCCAGTGTACCTGACCCTGGTATTCATTTTTGTTTTCTGCTGATTTTATTTTTTATTATTCAAAATAAAAAATGGAAATTAAATAGTTTTTGTATTTTGCTTTTCCGCTTTTCGCCATGAAAAAGAAAAACAAGCCGTTTTTTGATTTTCGTTTAAAAAAAATGTCTCGTTTCAAAATTAAAATTCAATGACAAAAGATACACTGACCGCGAGATAGCCAAGTATTGCGCCGGCATATGTGGCAGCGCTCTGCATCCCGAGTTCGAATCCTGATCTTACCCCCCTCTCTCTCTCCCTTCCTGTGAACCTACTGTCCTGTCTAATAAAGGCTAAAATACCAAAAATAAATCTTTAAAAAAACACTGAATGTCCTCCCTGCTGAAATAACTGCTTAAACCAGCCTAGCTGACTGACTAGTTTTAGATGGGTTTTTGCCACCTCCAGACTGGTCTTAGATGGCTGGACTGGGAGAACAGCTAGAACAACCAGCTAAAATCAGCTTGAGCCAAGCTTGTTTGCTGGTCTTAGCTGGTTTAAACTGGACATGGCAGATTTTAACTGGATTCAACAGCAGAACAATATCTTCTCCATATCTTCATTCAAGAGTTCACACTTAGCTGATGATTGATAATAAAGCTTGTTTGGCATGCTGTCCCGGGAGAGAGCCCTGAGGTCATAAGATCCTCGAGCCCTGGGCTCCCTCCCGTTTGCAGGGCGAGAGGATAGTTTGAGCTCAGGTAGGTCTTGATGAACCCTCAGCTTATTTGTGGTTAATGACAGATATGGATGGCTGAGGAGAGGTGTACTTGCTAAGAGCTTGGCTATGGTATCAATTTTGGTGTGTGCAATTTACTTACGTTGCATGTTTTTGGACTGAGGGAGGAAAACGGAAAACCCGGGAAAAACCCATGCCAGCACGTGGAGAACGAGCAAACTCCGCACAGAAATGCCATCTGGTTAAGTAGGGACTTAAACCAGAGACATTTTTGCTGTGAGGCAACAGTGCCAATCACTGGGCTGCCCTTCGCCCATCTGGAAAGGAGGGGAGTAGGGGTGGATGGAGGGGGAGTAGGGGTGGGTATGGGGGATTATTCAAGATGAAGATATTGAGTGAAAAACTTATTTCTAGTGGGTTAGGAATCATCTGATTGGACAATCAACCATGAGCTGATGTGGGAGCAGCTGAGAACAATCATAAGCATGTGATCCTCTCGAAATAGTTTATAAATAAACTTCACAGTGAGGATTTGAGCTCAGATATTAATCAAAGGTGGAAAACATATTCTTGACAGCTTTGACTAATAAAGCCAAAGGTTTTAGATGGTCATTCCAGCTGGTTTTACAGCCTGGAAATGGCCAAACCCCCTCTAAAACCAGCCAGGTCAAACAGCTAAAAGCAGTCAATCAGCTTAGATACCCATCATTATCACCTACCTCTGCTCTGCAAGTTTTGTCCCACTTTCATAAACGTTCCCCTTTGGTTCCAGTGCTGCTTTGGAATCTGATTTGTGTTTTATAACTTAATATTCAGGTTAGCTAATTC
>NC_079451.1:46168618-46181118 GCF_903798145.1 Danio aesculapii | reverse complement strand
AGACTTAAGAAGATCCTGACTTGGGTTTTCCTCAATCCTCTCAGGCTGTACTTCAGCAGCAGGTCTGATGTTCTCAAAGCTGTAGGGACGCTTATATTGGGGAATTTGGTCCAGATGAAGCTCCTCCACTGAGAAATAGGGTTTTATTATCGGTGTTTGAGTGGAGAGATGATCCAGAGCTCCACAGCTGCGGCTCATTGGGTTTTCTCCAAGCGTGAAGTGGCTCATTTCCAGATGAAGAGTCTTAATGGAGTCTGTCTGCTGTGGGATGTCCCGTCGGGTTTGTGGGACGGACCGGCTGGAATGGCAGAGGGGTGGGATGGGGAACTCAGGGGAGGACAGATGACTGGACTCAAAGCCTGAAGATGACCTGCTTAAATGAGACGCCTTTCTGCCTTTGCCTACAGGAAGATTCACGTGAAGAACGTGATTTATTATTGTTCAACAACAGACACTCAAAAACATTAAGTCTTAAGAGTTAAGTCTTATTTGACCTTAGACTACAAAACCAGTCATATGTGTTATTTTTTCTTAAATTGAGATGTATGTATCACTTAAATAAATCATAAGAATTAATAAGCTTTCTATTAATGTATGATTTGATATGATTGGATAATATTATAAGCCTCCGCTTAGAAAAAAATGACTGTCTCGCTCCTCGATTGTCTTAGGGTAATTAGGCAAGTCATTGTATAACCATGGTTTGTTCTGTAGACAGTCGAAAAAATATAGCTTAAAGGGGCTAATAATTTTGACTTTAAAACGGTTATTAAAAAATTAAAAACTGCTTTTATTCTAGCCATATATATATTATGCTTTTATTCTATATATATATATATTCTCATTATTGTTTAACACATCTATAGTTATGTGGTGGCACAGAGTTAGATCTCTTTTCTTGACACAGAAACAGCAATGCATGCAGCATGACATCACTTTGTTGCAGAGACGCTATTGGTTAAATGCCGGGCAAAGTAGAACACGGAAGCAGCTCGAAGCAGAAAGTGCGAGTATGTCTGCGGTCTGGAGGTATTATAAATTTGATGATGACAACATTTCCATAGCAAACTGTGAGATATGTAAACTTGGGATCGCCTGCCAGGTATTATAAGTTGAGGGGCTCTTTGTTTCTACATTAGATTTTTTTATATATTTACTGTGGCAGTAAAGTCCAAAAGTGAAGAATTGATGTTATTTATTACTGGATTGTTCAAGCTACCTCACAGAAGCTCTCTGTTTGTTAACAGAGTTGTTGAATGTTAAAATAAGGTGAATTAAATAAAAAATAAGGAACATCCTGGATCTGTTTCTTTGCTCTTCTTTATTCTTTTTTTAATGTGTTTTAGAAGTATCAGATCGGGTTTCGGTATCGGCAGATACTTCAAATTAAATGACTCTGTCTCAAGGGCAAAATAACCTGGTCGGGACACCCCTAGTTTAAGATCCTTTTATTTGTTTTTAAATCTCTAAATGGTCTTGCCACACCTTATATCGCTGAGCTGATACACCCCTATAAGCCCACTCATTCTCTCAGGTCAGCCGATCAGCTTCTCCTGATTGTGCCAAAAACAAAGAGTAAGCTTAGAGGGGATCATGCTTTCGCTGTTACGTCCTAGACTTTGGAATGATTTGCCTCTGCCCATTAGACAGGCCTCTTCCGTGTTCTCATCTAAATCAGCTCTTAAAACTCTTTTTTTTTTTGTTGCCATTTGACACTTAATAACTGGTTATTTTAATTCATATGTTATTTTAGGTAGTTTAGCTATATTTTATCTTGTATTTTATACACTATTGTGCTTAATTTGTTGTATACTTCAGCTCACTTCTGTGTTTTTAAAGTGCTCTATAAGTAAAGTTAAACTTGACTTGAATATTTGGCTGAGATACAACTGTAACAATATTAACCTGTAAGGAATTTTTCACCAGTATTTCCTAAAATATTTTTTCTTCTGGAGAATGTCTGATTTATTTTATTTCGGCTAGAATAAAAACAGTTTAAAACATTTTAAAAAGGTCAATATTATTAGCCCCTTTGAGCAATCATTTTTTAGTTGTCTAGAGAACAACCTACTGTTATACAATGACTTGGCTAATTATCCTAACTTGCCTAGTTAACCTAATTAACCTAGTTAAGCCTTTAAATTACACTTTAAGCTGTATAGAAGAGTCTTAAAAATATCTAGTCAAATATTATTTACTGTCATCATGACAAAGATAAAATAAATCAGTTATTAGATATGAGTTATTAAAACTATTATGTTTAGAAATGTGTATATAATCAAAATCTAGAATCTGATGGGTTAAAACAAATCTAAATATGGAGAAAATCATCTTTCCTTTATTAAGAGTCTAAATTAAGTTCTTGGGAATGCACATTACTAATCAAAAATTATATTTTGATATATTTATTTACAGTACGACATTTACAAAACATCTTCATTGAACAGGATCTTTACGGAATATTGATTTTTGACATCTTTCTGTGCAACATTAGACTGGTTTTGTCATCCACATATAATACAAGTCTGGGATCAGTAAGACGTTTAATTAAAAAATATGGTTTTATTCAGCAAGGATTAATTAAATTAATCAAAAGGGACAGTGAAGACTTTTATTATGTACAAATGTCTTCTTTATGTGAAAAATCATTCAAATGAATCATGGTTTCAACCAAAAAATACGAAGCAGCACTATTGTTTTCATTATTTATAATAATAATAATAATAATAATAAATGTTTCTTGCACTTAAGACTGAAGTAATGACACACAAAATTTAGCTTTTCACAGGAAAAATCCAATTTAAAGGAGACTTATTATGAGGTTTTTACAAGTTGTAAAAGAAGTCTCTGTTGTCCCTAGAGTGTGTATGTAAAGTTTCGACTCAAAATACCACACATGTAATGTCTTATATAACTCTTTGAATCTGACCCTTTTAGGCTTTGATCCTAATTGGGTCGTTTTGGTGACTGTCGCTTTAAATTCAAATGAGATTGTGCTCTTTTTAAAAGGGCGGAGCTACAAATGCCTATGAGTCAGCATAGTGGCAAATTCAAAAACAAGACTAATATCCTATGCTAATGAGGGAGAGATAGTCACTGATGGGCGGGGTTTACTCTCTCTGATGACACGTACAAAGGAAGAATGTCAATCAAAGTGTTTCTGCAGACTGTTTTTATAAAAAATAAAGTTTTACCATTAGAAGCTGGTTATATTCACAGCCTGTTGCCTTTAAAGTTGCCCTTATTAAAGTAATTTTTGCATAATAGGTCCCCTTTAAAATATTACGATCAGTATTTCACAACATGAATGTACTTTTGAGCAAACACTGAAAACATTAAACTGACTGACCCCAAACGTATTGACTATTGATAGATGGTAGACTTCAGCATGCAAAGAGAAACTCTGACAGAGATGAAATCTACAGTTTGAGTGTGAACAGAGAAAGTTCTGGATGGAAATGGAGCAGAGAGGAAATAAAGCAGGCGGTTGAGATGAGTAGATCAGAGTGTTTTATTCTGACGCCTCTCCTTCAGACAGAGCTCAAAGCACTTTCAGTCAGAAGAGATTTTCCGTCCATCCACATACATGGACACTGTAGGAGTTTTTAACCACAGCTGTTGCTAAAAATACATGTAAGACATTTGTGGATGAGTCTCGCAAAACCTGCCAGGAACATGTCCAGGTCGGGTATAGATCAAAGAGAGAAATAAGAAGTTAATTTTGCTTAAAGAAGCAAGCATGATTTTTAGTACTGTATCAGAACTGTCATCGGTAGGTGTACACAAATGAATTGCAATTGAAAAAGCGACATATCAGCATTATTATTTTTGTGGATGTTTCCCAGTACTGGGTTGCAGCTGGTAGGGAATCTGCTGCATAAAACATATGCTGGAATAGTTGGCGGTTCATTCTGCTGTGGCGACCCCTGAATTAGAGACTAAGCTGAATAAAAAAGAAAAAAAATGAAAGGAAATTTTTGAACCCTCATTTGATATTAAGAGTGTCGAATCTAATCTGTTTTATTGAATTGCTTGACTTAATCTATATTTATCCTGTGATTTCTGATGTGCACAAAATGGGGTGGTCTGGGGAGGTGATATAAATACAGTCAGAATTATTAGCCCATCTTTAATTTTTTTTTCTTTTTTTAAATATTTCACAAATGATGTTTTATAGAGCAACGAAATTTTCACAGTATGTCTGATAATATTTTTTCTTCTGAAGAAAGTCTTATAATAAAAGCAGTTCTTTATTTTTTATGAACCATTTTAGGGTCAATATTATTAGCCCCTTTAAGCTATTTTTTTTTGATAGTCTACAGAACAAACCATCATTATACAATAACTTGCCAAATTACCCTAACCTGCCTAGTTAACCTAATTAACGTAGTTAAGCCTTCAAATGTCACTTTAAACTATATAGAAGTGTCTTGAAAAACATCTAGTCAAATATTATTTTCTGTCATCATGGCAAAGATAAAATAAATCAGTTATTAGAAATGAGTTATTAAAACTATTATGTTTAGAAATGTGTTAGAAAAATCTCTCTGTTAAACAGAAATTGGGGAAAAAAATAAACAAGGGGGCTAATAATTCTGACTATATATATATATATATATATATATATATATATATATATATATATATATATATATATATATATATATATATATATATATATATATATATATATATATATATATATATATATATATATATATATATATATACACACATATATATATATATATATATATATATATATATATATATACACACACAGGATATTAATTGTAAAAAAAAAAATTTCTAACTATTGCAAAAAGAAAAGAAGGAATAATAAAAAAATTAAAATAAATTAAATATTTAGGACAAACGTGAGCTTTTTGAGTAAATGAAAATTAATAAAAACATGACCACTGACACAGAAAATAGGATAAATATGGTATGTGTTATAATGACTCTTATTACCTTTATTATTATAGATGTCACTATTGCCATTGTCATAGAATGTCACTTTCATCGACAATAACCTTAGTATTATTTTTGATTTTATTACTATTGTTATTATTATTATTATTATTATTATTATTATTATTATTATTATTATTATTATTATTATTATGCTAGGTACTATTTTATTACTACCCATGTTATTATGGTTGTCATCGCTGTTTATACTCATAGGTTAATCCACATTAACTGTTATACACACACATTTGACATATGTTGTACGTCCTGTTTTGTGTTTATTGTATGTTTTTTGCACTCTTAATAATAATAATAATAATAAAAAAGAATGAAAATTTCACCTTTCAAATGTACTTTTTTATTTATGTGTGTACCTGGACCGAAAACACGTCAAAAGCGTCAATTCTTTCAATACACCATCTGAACGAATAATATTTGCATTCATGTATAGTTTGTTACACTGCATTTTTTACTGCCTTAAAGAGTATTAGTTAAATCAAATGACATGTTCTAAGTTAAAGTAACATAACAAAACATTTGTACACTATTTGGCTGAAATACATCTATTGAGGGTTAAAAAAAAGTAAAACCTTGGTGTTAAAAAGTTGTTAAAATTAAGTTCTAAGCAATGCATATATCATAAAAACTAATTTTTATATAGTCAAATTATAAAATATCTTCACTGAACATGATTTTTACTTAATATTATAATGATTTTTGGCATTAAAGGAAAATTAAAGATTTTGACGTATATAATGTTGTAATGTATTGACAAAAATACACCTGTGCAACATAAGACATACATTTTGTGTTTCAGGGTCACATAATTAATCAATCATTTTAATATACCAAAAAATATTCATTCATTAATTTCCCTTCAGCTTAGCCCCCTTTATTCATCAGGGTTTGCCACAGTGGAGTGAACTGCACTGAACTTATCCAGCATATGTTTTACACAGCGGATGTGCTTCTAGCTGCAACCCAGTACTGGGAAACATCCACACACACTCATATACTACAGCCAATTTAGCTTACCCAATTCACCTATAGCGCATGTATTTGGACTGAGGAAACCCACACCAACATGGGGAGAACATGCAAACTCCACACAGAAATCCCAACTGACCCAGTCGAGGCTCGAACCAGCGATCTTCTTGCTGCCACCTACTTTTTATTCATTCATTTTCCTCCGGCTTAGTCCCTTATTTATCAGAGGTCGCCACAGTGTAATGAACCGCCAACTATTCCAGCATGTTTTATTCAATTGTATATGACCTGGACACATTCTCACGAGACTCACCCTTAAAAACTGCATTTAAAAAGTCATTACACTGTCACTTCATGATTGTATCTCTACCAGTGAAACGAGATGTATGTTTTTTGCTGTATTGTAAATAAATCTACTTTAGTCTCATATGTTTGCATATCACAAATGATTTTTAGGCACATCTAAAGATATTGTGCAACATTATATGGTTTGTTTTTTTACTAGAAAAATATACACACAAACATCTCGCAAACACAAGAAAAAAAAAAAAAATCAAGACATCATCAATTCTTCACAACATTCACAAGATCCCACATGAAAAATGCTGTAGTAATGTATAGTCAACACTACAGTGTTTTTGAGCCATACTATAGTAAAGTACTTGAATTAATCTGTAGTGGTAATTCTTTAGTTGCTATGGAAACAAAACAACTGTAGTAATTGATCTGTTGTAATTCTATTGTTGCTATGGAAACACAATAACTAGCGATTGATCTGTTATGGTGATTCTAAAATTGCTATAGTAACACAAGGACTGTAGCAATTGATCAGTTGGGGTAATTATTTAGTTGCTATGGTAACACAACTACTGTAGTAATTGATCTGTTGTGGTAATTTTATATTTACTATGGAAACAACGACTGTAGTATTTAATCTGTTGTGATATTTCTATAGCTGCTGTGGTAACAGAAAACCTGTAGTACTTGATCTGTTGTGATAATTCTATAGTTGCTATGGTAACACAACTGTAGTACTTGATCTGTTGTGGTAATTCTATAGTTGCTATGGTAACACAACAACTGTAGTAATTGATCTGTAATGGTAATTCTATAGTTGCTATGGAAACAACGACTGTAGTACTTGATCTGTAGTGGTAATTCCATAGTTGCTACGGTAACACAACAACTTTCGTAATTGATCTGTTGTGGTAATTATATATTTGCTGTGGAAACTACGACTGTAGTAATTAATCTGTTGTGATATTTCTATAGTTGCTGTGGTAACAAAAAACCTGTAGTACTTGATCTGTTGTGATAATTCTATAGTTGCTATGGTAACACAACAACTGTAGAAATTGATCTGTAGTGGTAATTCAATAGTTGCTATGGAAACAACGACTGTAGTACTTGATCTGTAGTGGTAACTCCATAGTTGCTATGGTAACACAACTTTTGTAATTGATCTGTTGTGGTAATTCTATAGTTGCTTTGGAAACAACGACTGTAGTAACTGATCTGACATAATTATAATTATTACTATAATAATTACTATATATAATTATATAGTTGCTATGGTAACACAACAACCGTAGTACTTGATCTGTAGTGATAATTCTATAGTTACTATGGTAAGACAACAACTGTAGCAATTGATCTGTTGTAGTAATTCTATAGTTGCTATACACAACAACTGCAGTAATTAATATGTTGTGGTATTATTATAGTTGCTATAGAAACACAACTGTAGCAATTGGAAACAACTGTAGCAATTGATCTGTTGTAGTAATTCTATAGTTGCTATGGTAACACAACAACTGCAGTAATTGATCTGTTGTGGTAATTCTATGGTTGCTTTGGAAACACAATAATTGCAATTCTGGACATGCAATTCCGTAGTTGACTGTAGTAATTGATCTGTAGTGGTAATTCTATAGTTATTATGACAAAACAACTACTGTAGTAATTGATCTGTTGTCATTCTGTAATTGCTATGGTAAGAACAACTGTTGCAATTGATCTGTTGTGATAATTCCATATTTGCTATGGTAACACAACAACTAAGGTAATTGATCTGTTGTGGTAATTCTATAGTTGCTATGGAAACAACGACTGTAGTAACTGATCTGTTGTAATAATTATATAGTTGCTAAGGAAACACCACAACAGTAGGTCTTGATCTGTTGTGATAATTTTGTAATTACTATGGTAGCACAATGACTGTAGCAATTGATCTGTTGTGATAATTCCATAGTTGCTATGGAAACAACGACTGTAGTAACTGATCTGTCGTGATAATTCTATAGTTACTATGGTAACACAGCAACTGTAGTAATAATCTGCTGTAATAATTCCATAGTTACTAAGGTAACACAACAACTGTAGTAATTGATCTGCTGTGATAATTCCATAGTTGCTATGGTAACACAACAACTGTGGTAATTGATCTGTTGTGGTAATTCTATAGTTGCTATGGAAACAACAACTATAGTAACTGATCTATTGTGATAATCCTATAGTTGCTTTGGTAACACAACAACTGTAGTACTTAATCTGTTGTGATAATTCTATAGTTGCTATGGAAACACAACAACTGTAGTACTTAATCTGTTGTCATAATTACAACAGCACCATAAATATGAACAAATAACCCATGACTGTAGTTTTCTACAACTTTCTACTACAGTATGCTGGAGCGTTCATAAACAAAGAGCTGTAAATACTATAACATATACTGTATAATACACTCCACTGTAATATGGTTCAAAAGCACTACAGCATTTACAATAGATTACTGTAATATATTTTGATGTGAAATGAGCAGGTTATGACTAGTGTTATCAGAACCCGAATCAAAAAACATATTTACGTGATCAGAACTTCAAGCTGTAACGGTGAAAACTATTGATTCAGGACCAAACTCTGTCACTCTTTTGGTTCAACACAAAAATCGTCAAAAGAAAATCGCAAAACCACAGTGAAAGCTGCTGGGCTGTCGGATGTAAATGAGCTGAAGTGAAATCTCAGAGTAGAGTCAGATGGAGCTGATGGTCCACTGAATGCTGGGAATGAGAGCAGACGATTGGTCCTCAGCAGAGAGAGAGAAGAAAGAAAGCAGAAGACTGGACTCATGCAGAGGTCAGAAACAGCAGGACAGGAGGCTGGAGAGTCACAGATGAGGAAGGCTGTCATTACCGTTCTCCAGGTTTTCATTGCTCTCGTAGCAGCCTGAATCTCGAGGAGAGTCTGCCGGCGGGACACTGCTCTCTGACAGCAGCTTCTCCTGGGAGGATTCCTCACGCTCCGGGTCACTGTTACCTGCACATAGACACATACACACAACAGCTTTGACTTACACTGCAGTCTGAGTGCTTTATTAAAAGACAAAGATGATTGCTTTACTGGCACTTTGCATGTACACTTATTATTTTAGCATTTATACGTATCCAACTAGGATTGTAAAATCCTGCAATTGAATTCAGATGATGACAAACCATATCATGTTTACATTTTGAGTTCATGTAATATGCTGGCCACTTTATTAGGTACACCTTACTATTATCGGGTTGGACCTCCTTTCAGATTTTGGTCCATACTGACATGATAGCATCACACAGTTGTTGCAGATTTGTCAGCTGCTCATCCATGATGCGAATCTCTTGTTCCACCACATCCCAAAGGTGCTCTATTGGATTGAGATATGGTCACTGTGGAGGCCATTTGAGTACAGTAAACTCATTGTCATGTTCAAGAAACCAGTCTGAGATGATTTGCGCTTTATGATATGGTGTGTTATCCTGCTGGAAGCAGCCATCTGAAGATGGGTACACTGTGGTCATAAAGGGATGGACATGGTCAGCAACAATACTCAGGTAGACTGTGGCATTGACACGATGCTCAATTGGTACTAATGGGCCCAAAGTGTGCCAAGAGAATTATTATATATTACATGGTATATTTTCTCTTTTCTGGACCATTCTCTGTAAACCTTAGAGATGGTTGTGCATTAAAATCCCAGTAGATCAGCAATTTCTGAAATACTCAGACAAGCCCGTCTGGCATCAACAACCATGCCACCACATTCAAAGTCACTTAAATCACCTTTCTTCCCCATTCTGATGCTCAGTTTGAACTGCAGCAGATCGTCTTGATCATGTCTACATGCCTAAATGCATTGAGTTGCTGTCATGTGATTGGCTGATAATAAATTTACTTTAACAAGCAGTTGGACAGGTGTATCTAATAAAGTGGCCGGTGAGTGTATTTTTTTTTTGACAATATACTATTTGTAATAAACGTTTTCCCTTTGTGTCTTAGTATATATCTTTTATTATTATTGTTAAATGTTTATTTATTTTCATATATTGTTATTTACTATTATTATTATTCGTTCATTTTCCTTTGGCTGAGTCCCTTTATTAATCTGGGGTTGCCACAGCGGAATCAACCACCAACTAATCTTTTAGCGATTGTGCTACCCACTGCGCCACCATGCTGCCTATTATTATTTACAAAACGTTGTTTAGGAGCATATTTGTGATACTGTATATTTTATTAAGAAAATCTTTATTGAAATATAAAAATTATTTTAAGATTAAATTTATCTTGATGTTATATATTATTAGATTATATAAAGATTTTATATTAATTTTAGGTTCAGGTTATTCAGAGTCACATGATCTTCAGAAATAATTCTGCTTAATAAACTCTTAATAATAAGCTGCTTGAGAAACCTGTGTGTGTGTGTATGTCTTACTGTCACACTCCTGCAGGAGCTCTACAGCCGTCAGCAGCACAGCTCTGTGTTGAGGGTCTCTGATGTTCAGCTCATCCAGATCTTCCTCCTCCAGCAGCTTGAACGTGTCCAGATCCTCATAGCCGTTAAACAGGAACGTCGGCATGTGCTCCTGCAGACCATCAACATCTGTAAGCATCTTTAACTAACATTATTATAGTCATTTTGCTTGTTAAAATAAAACAAATAAAACAAATAAGGAAAACGTTTAACCTGAAAATTGTTAAGTATGTACTGTGGGAAAGAAAATGGTCACACTTTACAATAAGGTTTTAATTGTTTGTTAATGTTAGTATTTACTAACACTCATTAATCATAATTCACTAATGCAGTATTACAATCCACAGTTGTGCTTGTTATATAGTATATATTATAGTTAATGCAGAGTGAGTTAACGAACTAACAATAAACAACTGTGAGTATTTTCATTTAACATCATTCATTCATTCTTTCATTTTCTTTCAGCTTAGTCCCTTTATTAATCCGGGGTCGCCACAGTCGCCAACTTATCCAGCATATGTTTTACGCAGCGGATGCCCTTCCAGCTACATCCCATCTCTGGGAAACATCCACACACACTCATTCACACACATACAGTACACTACAGACAATTTAGCCTACCCAATTCACCTGTACCGCATGTCTTTGGACTTTGGACTGGAGCACCCGGAGGAAACTCACGCGAACGCAGGGAGAGCATGCTAACCCCACACAGAAACGCCAACTGACCCAGCCGAGGCTCGAACCAGTGACCTTCTTGCTGTGAGGCGACAGCACTACCTACTGCGTCACCGCGTCGCCTCATTTAACATCATTAACAAAGATTAATAAATACTTTAATAACTATGTTAATTGTTTGTTCGTGTTAGTAAATACATTAAGGTATAAGACCTTTTTAATACCACACTGAATAAAATTTAAGACCCATTTATATATATAGTATTATTTTATAGTACAGAATTTGCAAAAAAATATACATAATAATAATAAAAAATAAAAAAATAAAATAAATAAAATAAAAATCACACAACCCAACTAATTAATTACCATCCTTAACACTTTTTTATTATATATAGAAAGAGTAAACACCTCAAAACAATATTTGAACTGACTAATAATAATAATAATAATAATAATAATAATAATAATAATAATAATAATAATAATAATAATAATAATAATAATAATAGAGATGCAACAGAATCATCATTCAGACCGGTTATGCAAAAAAATGAAACAAAACTGCCTATTCTGGTCCTTGGCCTGTTGATCGGTGCATGTCTAGTTCTTTACTTGCTAATATACAGGTTGATGCAGCTGTTATAAGCCATTATAGAGTGAAATCTCCATGAAATCTGTCTACATAAGCAAAATCAACGCCAGCATGTCTTTTATTGGGTTCCACCTATTTCGATCTGGGTGACAAATAAACCAAGATTTTGAGTGCATTTCAAAACGGAAACAAAATCGTCTTTATAGGGTCGGTTCAATTGCATTTTTAAGACCTTTAAAATGCAGCTTTAAAGGGCACATATTGTACCCACTTTTAAGATTTAATATAAAGATTTAATATAAATCTTTTGTGTCTCCATAATGTGTCTGTAAAGGTTTAGCTTAAATCACCCATTGTTTATTTGTTCTACTTTTTAGAATGGTCGCATTTTCTGCTTTAAACACCATGTAGCTGTTTTTGTGGCCTGTGCCTTTAATGCTGGATCTCCCCACCCACCGTTCCCACGTGCCTGTCAGA